>NW_028318216.1:2713125-3014583 GCF_062004578.1 Staurois parvus
CAAGACATTGTCAGGGGGAGTACTGTGATCTTTGCTAGTGGCAATAAATACTTTATTCAATACTTAGCAGGCTTTCACCTAACATGAAAAAAATAGATCTGATGTTAGATCTGCTTTACAGCAGTACAAGGAGCAAAAGTGATGTGCAAAGAACTGTAATCTACAACAACCAATCAGATTTTATTTGTTTAAAAAGTAAAATCTCATTGATTACTATAAATCTATGAACTTTTGCATATTGGACTTAACTTTTTTCAATAAGTTTTGAAATATGTAGCTACATAGGAAAAATAAAAAATATATGTGTTGTGGAGCCCAGGAATTTTGCTATTGCATTTAGAAACCATTCAAAATCCTAATTTCATCTGCCTGGAATTACATTGCCATTTTTGTGCCTGTGATGATAATCCCCTTTCTGGGAGAGAGGAAAATCTCCAGCCTCCCAGCCTGATAATAAAGAATCTGATATCGAAAGAATCTGTGAGAGGAGATTACTTAAAAGAGAGAGCCAAACGTATTGATACAACATGCACACAGCTTGAAGCACAACAAATACAAAAGATAGAAATTTGTTATTTTTATATGCAGGAACACAACGTGCAAAGAAAATATGTGGGCTACTAGACCTTGAAGCTTGAATATTTACACATCCATTTAGCACTGAATGTATGAAATAATGCATAAAGCTGCATAAACTTGCCTAAACGATAACAGTACTTTTATAAAGAAGCCAATGATTCTCACACAATCTTTTCCAACACACATGCCCTCCTAATCAATTTTTCCTTTCCTTTACAGAATAAAATATAATCTATTGGAATATTAACAGAAACACAAGTGCACAATACATCCCAACACATCTGCCATGATAATCAATTATTCCTTTCCTATATAGAGTAGTATAAACAATGATCTATTGGAATGTGACCATAAAAGCAGGTAGACAACCCACTCCAATGCACCCCCCTACTAATTGATTCTTCTTTCCTAATATACTAAAACAATGATATCATGGAAAGTGACCAGAAACACATGTACACAACCCACTCCAACACACCTGCTCTACCAATCAATTCTTCCTTCCTTATATAGTTTAAACAAAGATGTAATGGAATGTAACCAGAAATACAGACATGCAAACCACTCCAATGCATCTGTCCCTCCTTCATTTCTTCCTTCCTTATGGAATCTGACTGGAAACAAAGGTATACAACCCACTTCAATGAACCAGCCCTATAATTTATGTCAGCCTTCCTTATATAGTATAGAAAATAATCTGTACTGCTATCTGCTAAAACCAATGGCCACTACTCTATACTTTTACTACTTGACCTCTCTGCGGCTTTTGATACTGTTGACCATCCCCTCCTCCTCAAAAAACTCCACTCTCTTGGCCTTCAATACTCTGCTCTCTCTCCTGGTTCTCCTCCTACATATCACAGCGCTCCTTCATCGTTACCTATAACTCTGTCTCCTCCTCTCTACTTCCTCTTTCTGTAGGGGTCCCTCGAGGTTCTGTCCTTGGACCCCTTCTCTTCTCCATCTACACCTCCTCCCTTGGTCACTTGATAAACTCCCATGGCTTCATGTACAATCTCTATGCTGATGACACACAAATCTAACTTTCTACTCCTCACCTCACCCCTTCAGTCTCCTCTCGCTTTACTAACCTACTAAGTGACATATTGGCATGGATGTCACTCCACTCCCTCAAACAAAATCTTTCCAAAACTGAGCTCATATTATTCCCTCCAGCCCATGCCCCCTCCCCTGACTTCTCCATCAAGATCAATAATACAACCACCAGTCCCTCCCCTCATGTCAGGGTACTAGGTGTAATCCTGGACTCCAATCTGTCCTTTCAGCCCCAAATCCAATCACTGGCCAAATCTTGTAGACTTCACCTCCCCAACATCTCCAAGATACGCCCATTCTTAACCTCGGAATCTACTAAGCAACTTATTCACTCCCTTGTTATCTCTCACCTTGACTATTGTAACTCCCCCCTCATTGGCCTACCTCATCGCAGGCTATCCCCTCTTCAGTCTATCATGAATGCTGCCAGACTCATCCACCTTACTAACCGTTCCATATCTGCCACCCCTCTCTGCCAATCCCTCCACTGGCTTCCCATTTCCCAACGAATAAAATTCAGAACATTAACAATAACATATAAAACCATTTATAACTCTGCCCCAAATTACATCCCCAATCTTGTCTCCAAATATCACCCAAACCATCCTCTCCTCCCACGACCTCCTGTCTCTATCTCCCTTGTCTCCTCCTTCCATGCTTGTCCCCAAGACTTTTCCAGAGCCTCCCCATCCTCTGGAACTCTCTACCCCAATCTATCAGACTATCGCCAACTCTGCCCACTTTTAGGCGGTCTCTGAAAACCTATCTTTTCAGGGAACCCTATCCAGCCTTCAGCTAATAACAGAATTTTCTATTCCTCTTACCAGTCCATCCCCCACAGTTTTTACCTTTTGTACCACCAGCCCCTCCCTCTTAGATTGTAAGCTCCAAGGAACAGGGCCCTCCTAACCCTCTTGTATTGAACTGTATTGTTGCTGTATTGTCTCCCTTTATATTGTAAAGCGCTGAGCAAACTGTTGGTGCTATATAAATCCTGTATAATAATAATAATATTAATCCCCACAGGGACCTTTGATATACACTGTGTTTTCCCAAACAGTAAATAGGCTGCCTATTCATACAAGCAACAGTCCATTCACAATGGCTCCAATAAACTGTCTAGGGGATTACTTTTTTGGTTTATAGCTTGAAGGACTTCAACAGGGAAAATGGAACTTGAGTTTGAGATAGTTAAAAAATGCTTAGTAGTTAGCAATTAGGGTTCTGTCTCTCCTAGTAGTAATGGTGGATAGTGGTGAACAGTTCAAGACCACACAGCTGAAGATCATGTGGTAAATCTTTGAGTATCTGGTTACCATGCGTAGATGTGCAATTACTGGTACCCAGCACAGCTTCCAGCACACAATTGCAGCACAAAGTTGCAGGGATCAGTTCACAGTCACTACTCACAAGTCCCCAGGACAGCTGCCTCATTCCAGCTTCTTTGGAAATGGTCCAGTGAGTGAGAAGGTGCCTCTCAGGAACAGATCACCATGTGGCATTGTTCTGTATTCATCTCTGAGCAAAGTTAATTCACGTCTTTAGTCCTGACACTTCTAAGGCATGTTAGAGCAGCTATTAAGTCCATTGGCTGCCCGACAGCAGCCTCTGCACTTCCCGGACCCTCCTAGGGAGAAGGGACCCTACTCTCCAGCATCTCAGACTATTTACCTACATTCCAGCCCCCTTCTGGACACTTCCCCTCCAGGGATTGGCTGGCAGCCAATAAATATTCAGGCTGATCAATTTGATTTGATCTCCTGCCCTAAGCTCTGGAAGTGTCTTCCTCAGGCTGGAGGAAGCAATCAAAAAGGCCAATATAAACAATTACTGCTCCCTTGATTATAGAAGGAGCCAAAGCTAAATTTGCCTAGTAACCTATGCTAGGAGGATGCTACAAATCTAATGAAATGTAAGCAAAAAGGCAGATACAACACACTCCAATGCACCTGCCCTGCCCACCAATTCTTCTTTCATCAGGGGTCTCCAAACTGAAGCCCACAGATCTGATGTGGCCTTTTGCTTGCCTTTATTTGGACCTTGGGGAACTATTTGTTCCACTGATGTGAGGCATTAATCCTTCCACTGACACCAGAGATGTGGAACTAATTTTCCCACTCACACTAACTATGGAGCACTATTTCTCCCACTGACCACCAAACCTATGGCATTGTTTACTCCCTCCAATGCCAGGGCATTTTCTACTCTGACTGGCCACAGTCCAGCCCCCCTAGAGTTTGAAGAGCAGTAGACTTGCCCTTTGTTTTGAAAGTTTGGAGATGCTGAAGGTTCACTAAGGACACTGACAGATGTTGATGGTCCACTAGGGCCATCAACAGATGTTGAAGGTCTAATAGGGACACTGATAGATGTTGATGTTGCAATGGCACACTATTGCAGATGTTGAAGGGACACTGGTGCACTCTGGCAGATGTTGATGGGACACTGGTACACTGTCACAGATGTTTATGGGATACTGGCACACTGACAGATGTTTTTGTGCACTGGTAAACTGTTAAAGGTCCACTCGGGACACTGACAGATGTTGGCAGTCCACTATGGACAGCAACAGATGTTGACAGTCCACTAGGGACAATATAATATATATATAGTGCAGCGCTGTAATACTAATATAAAATATATGTGAATAAAAGTTCATATAGTCCTTTACACAATAAAGGTGATCATGAACAAAGAACATGTGAAGGTCTCTTCATCATTTAGATGACTGGAATCAAATAGAAAAAATGCGCACTCACCGACCGCGCATTTTAAATGCGCATGTATGCAATGTTATCCAGATGATCGGGCAGGCATGCAGATCAGCAAAACACATTGGTCATCCCCCTCAAGTAACGACATCAGCCTTGGGTGCAGTGATATACCTCCAGGTCCCGAGAGCCCTCTTGCCCCAGGTGATAAGGTGGATTGAGATCCCTCTCCTGGTTACAGGTACCCCAAGAATTGGCTGCTGCAAATCTGGAACCCTCCCCCTGGTTCCCCTGGAAAGTGATCACAGGTGGCGGCAATGTAGCTCCTGAACCCTGCGCCTTCTGGAAGTCCCGCACACAGCGGAGAGCGGAGTCGGTGAGTTTGAGGTGGAAGAGGCTGAGGCGGGGGTTCCTCCGAGGTTCGGTCCGGTAGGACAGAGTCCCGCAAAGCTCCTCTCTCGGGCCAGAGAGGAGCTTTGCGGGACTCTGTCCTACCGGACCGAACCTCGGAGGAACCCCCGCCTCAGCCTCTTCCACCTCAAACTCACCGACTCCGCTCTCCGCTGTGTGCGGGACTTCCAGAAGGCGCAGGGTTCAGGAGCTACATTGCCGCCACCTGTGATCACTTTCCAGGGGAACCAGGGGGAGGGTTCCAGATTTGCAGCAGCCAATTCTTGGGGTACCTGTAACCAGGAGAGGGATCGCAATCCACCTTATCACTTGGGGCAAGAGGGCTCTCTGGACCTGGAGGTATATCACTGCACCCAAGGCTGATGTCGTTACTTGAGGGGGATGACCAATGTGTTTTGCTGATCTGCATGCCTGCCCGATCATCTGGATAACATTGCATACATGCGCATTTAAAATGCGCGGTCGGTGAGTGCGCATTTTTTCTATTTGATTCCAGTCATCTAAATGATGAAGAGACCTTCACATGTTCTTTGTTCATGATCACCTTTATTGTGTAAAGGACTATATGAACTTTTATTCACATATATTTTATATTAGTATTACAGCACTGCACTATATATATATTATTCTTGTTACAAGGTCCAGTGATTCCTTAGAGTGTTCCAGCAGCTGATTCTTGAGCGCTCGCTTTATCTTTATCCCATAGTCTACTAGGGACACCAACAGATGTTGATGTTGCAATGGGACACTGAAAGATGTTGATGTTGCAATGGAACAGTATTGCAGATTTGATGTGCCCTGGTACACTGTGACAGATATTGTTGGGACACTGGCACACTGTCTGCATGGGTGGGAAAGACACAGACAAGCCACAACATGTAATCTCCAGCTGTTTAGAGAGAAAATAGAAGGGGGAGCAGTTCCACCTCAGACAGCAAGCCTGCCTTCTGTCACTTCCAATATGTAGGGAGATTGCTGGGACCTGCAATCTGCCCTGATGACACCAGTTCCGGAGATCTGTAACTATGGACTATGCTATGAAAGGACTTTCATCCTGTGCAAGTATGCTGGGGCACCCGCAAGCCTGAGTTAGGGATTAGGTACTTTGTTTGAAGTTGTAATGTTCAGAACTTTCAGTAAAGCTTTTGAAACGTTTTCCTTGCCTGGTCTGAAGTTACTAAAGAGTTATAATGTAAGTAACCAGCACATTAGCACATTATATAGGTACATAGTCATCTGCAGCTTGGGTCAGTAAACCATGCAGTTAACAAGGGTAACAGAGATTTAAAAAGCAGCCTGACATTAAGTGTGAATCTATGATAGGTGGGATGTCCTCTAGAAATGAGGAAGTTGTTGTCGGCACTCTCTAACAGAAGAGTTAATGCAAAGTATGGAGTCCTCCTAAATGCAACTGTGACAGTGAAGGTGTACATTGACACAAGGACAAGAGTTAACTGGAGAACAGGTGTACAGCCATCTATAAAGTTGAGGTACCACCTTAAGGTTGAGTTATCCCTGAAAGAGACCCCTGCCTTGTCCTGGGGCATTGATGAGCACAGCACAGAAACGGTACACATGTGTGAGGTGAATGACCCTGTTCAAGGTACCTAGCATAGCCCAGAAGAAACCAGCTCAGGGCAGGCTTCTCATGTGACCCACACTTGGCACCCGAGGAAAGGAACATAGTGAGAGTGTCACCCACCTATCCCCCCACCCCCCTACAGGTTTGCACAACACAGCCCCAAACCTCCTCTTTTCTGGCCTTCTGCACCTGGCTCCCCTCCCCCACTGAGTGCCCTTAACAGCTAGCCACTATGGGGGCACACAGAGCAGGATTCGGCCTCATCCCCTCCTCCAAAGGCTCTGATTGAAAGTAGCAGGAGCCAATGTCTCTCGCTGCTGTATCTGAACCAACGAGGAGTGAGAGAGCCGAAAGCTCTCATGAACATTGCTGGATCGAGATTGGACTCAGGTATATATGTGGGGGGGCTGCAGTGGAAGCTGCATGTAGAAAGTTTTTTAACTTACTTCATAGAATGCAGTAAGGTAAAAAAAAAACCTTCTGCGTTTACAACCACGTTAAGGCCTCATGCTCACAGGGCATTTGAAAAAGCATCAACAATTGATTGACTAAAAACTCCTGCTGATTCTGTTGCAGAGGGTGAGAATTGGATGAGAAGAACAGAGTTTGTCAATACTGGACTCATCCTTTGATGACTCAGCATTTATCGTCAGAATACCTTACTAACATGTACATGGAGCTGCAAAATTGTCCTGACAAATTCTTCAAACTCACAATTATGTTTATTGGCATCTTCTGGAGAGGCTGTGACCCCATCTAACTCATATGGACACCCAGATGAGGATGAGCGTGTCACCTTAGGAACTTCTCCTGGTGACACTCAGGTATGTAAATATGCAAAAGTTATTGTATTTCTTTTTACAAAAAAAATGTTTGTGTTTTCATTATTATTTTTGGTATTCAGTCATTTTCACATTTTCTTTTTAAATTATCGCTTTTTTTTCACTCATTTTTAATATTTTCCCCCTTTTGTCAAATGGTAATTTTTATAGTGTTATTTTAGGATAATTGTTTTCTATTCTATGTTTCTGGCAACAGGATAAACCTTTGCATCCCAACACAGTTATTTTCCTATGAGTGTGAGTACAGTGGCAAAAGAGGCCCAGAAAACCTGCTTGGCACTGTTGGATAAGTTACATCATTATGCCTCAGCCAGCCAAAGAAATGTGGGAAGAGGTTGCTGATGAATTTTGGTAGAAGACTCAGTTTCCTAATTGCATAGGAGCCCTGGAGGGAAACCTCGTTCAAGTGAAAATGCCACCTAAGTCCAGTTCAAGGTATTTCAATTATAAGTACTTTTCTTTAGTACCCT
Organism: Staurois parvus; assembly: GCF_062004578.1. NCBI lineage: Eukaryota > Metazoa > Chordata > Amphibia > Anura > Ranidae > Staurois > Staurois parvus. The sequence continues at coordinate 2,720,777 of NW_028318216.1, forward strand.
TGGGATTGCTTGATACTCATCTGTGCTTCATTTGTGTTGACATAGGAGCCTATGGGAGTCAGGGGGATGTAAGAATTTTCTGAGAAATCAGTTTCTTCAGTTGTTCTTTATTTCCACAGATGGTCAGTTGGCCTGGCAAGATCAAAGTATCTAGTTTGGCTTTCCTTGATACCAGTTACCTTTGAATGTTCTCAGTACTTCATAAAATAAAATCTTTTTTACCTTGAAGAAAATTATTCTAATGATATTTTTTTGTGTTTTCTTCTCTCACAGCAAGGTTGTGTCTTTTTCATTTTCATTGTGTGAGGTAAGTGGTTATTCCCCATTAAAGAATGGACACATTACTCTGCACACATGAAAATGTGTGATGTCATGTCTAACTTAAAGGATAAGTTCACCATTCGGAACATGTCACATGTTACACCCATACTCAGGGCGTAACATGTAACATGTTATGAATAAACCGCCTCCCACTCCCCCCCGATCCCCATTGTGACAGCTGGCAGGGGATCTTCTCCCTCCCACTAGCTGTCACAATTAAAAAAAAAATAGTATTAAATAAAACTAGTGAAAAAGTGTTCTGTGAATGAAAACACTACAAGGTCTGACAGCCTTTGCAGCTGTCGGCTTGTAGTTCTCAATGAACTATCACATCACTGTGAAGTGCCATGGTAGTTCATTGAGTCTTCCTGCCAGTAGTATCTGCTTGCCCATATAAGGTGTACAGGCACACAGATAAAATGACAGATCTGCAGGAGACCTGCATGGCACCAGTGATCTGCTGATTGCTAGTTCAATACTTTACAGGCTCCAGAAACAAAAAATAATAAATGCTATTTTTTGTACCTGCAAAAAAAATGTGCATTTATTATTTTTTGTCAAAAGGTGATCTTATCCTTTAAAAAAGAAATAGGCAACAAGAGTATGCCTTTGAAAACCTCTTTTTTCAATCATTATGAAATACGGAAAATGTTTTTGTTTTAATATTATATTATATTTTAAATATAAACTGTGGCTGGAATATTTGGTAATTACAAAAAAAGGCCAGGACAACTGCCTAATAAGTACAAAAAAATGTGCCATAAACAAAAAAAAACAACTTAAAGCTGGTGGTAGGTAGGGTAGGAAGATGGGGTTTGGAAGGGATTCCTGATGGGATAGGGATGGTATGAAGGTGTCATCAGGCGTGGAAGAGATGCAGCTTGATGGAAGGAGAAAAAGGGACATGCCACAGTTACAGACTGGTGCATGTGTGGAGTGTGAGGAGTAGTGTCTAGAAAGCTTCAACCAAGAGAAGCTGGAAAGAGTAGAGGTGACAGACCACTCCTTTGTACTGCCCTGGAGACCAACACAAAAGCATAGATGCTTTCTATGCATTGCTTCTCCCTATATATATATATCAAGCTCCCCAAGAAGCAAGCAAGCTCAAAAAACAAAACTTAAAAAAAAAAGAATAAGAATATAAATATAAGATATTTTTTAAAAATAGATTAAACAGTTTATAAAGATTGTTAAAAAAAAACATGTTTTTTTTTTCAAAAACGCAAAACATAAAAACATTTACATAAAAAATAAAAAAAATCTTATCAAATAAAAAGAAAAAAATTAAAAGAAAAATTAAAATTCACTACCACAACCCCTCCCCCCTCAAGAATAATACATTTAATAATTATGTACTCTGCAGGGATATGTTGTGGCTTGTACATGCTTGGAGCTCCACTCTGCTTCCATTTCTTTATTATAGTCTCTCCGCATGCAGTCGCGTAAGGGACTTCCACGGCATCTGGAGAATTTCAACTGAAAAAAGCACAAAAGGGCACATATACAGCAAAAAATTTACATAAACATAAAACCATGCAGTCTAATCTGTAATATGATGCCTTTTGGAGATTTTTCCATCTTTCCTTGGCTTCTTTATGCACATTAATACAAATTTTTAGCTGGGGTGCCCAAACATTCGATCCCCACTGTATTTATATGTGTACAGATGTGATCAGCTGGAACTGGCTCACATCCCTCCCATTGTTTCTCTCTCTCTCTGCAGCCATGTGGACACCAGGGTGGGGCAAAGTCACAGGGAGCTTCCTGTATGCACAGGATTTCCTGGATTGTCATCAACTTATCAAAAAAGTCATCCATTAACCCCTTGGCACCTGTGCCTCCCGGCCCTTTAAGGGTTTCAGAAGCCGGGAGGCGGGGCGGGGTTTAGAGTTATGTGATCGCCGTGACACGCCGTCACATGATCGGGAAATGTCCCAATCGAAAGAGGAGATCGGGACCTTTCTGTGAGTACCGGACATGTGTGCTGGGAGCGGGCAGGGCGTGCGTGAAGAGGTTAAACTGTAAAAACATGCCTAAATGAAAAACACATTTATATGTGTTCACCATATTTTATGTTCACCAATTAAGGAAACATACCACCAAAAATAGGCAGGGTAGCCTTGTGGCAAGCTCTAAGACTCATCAAATAATAAAGGTGTGGGTGTAAACCTAAAAGAATGCAAAACGCACACTACCAAAGTAGGTAACAATACACCCATGCAAAGTAGCTCACATGTAAAGCCACATATTTATTAATCCCATAGTTAGGGGAAAAGGGATATCTGCAGACAGTGAATATCACACAACCACTAGACCTATAATTAAAAACAATGCAAAAAAGCAACCCGGATTGCAATGAATTTTACATATAGAATGTTGCAATGGACAATAGTGAGATATAAGGCTGGTGTATCCTGTAAAAGGAACAATCTATAGACAATCAAGTCATATCATACATAGCAGAGCCATCAGAAGTGATGAATGGCCTCTAATCATAATTCTAGAATAAAGAGACATAAACCATACAATCTGCAGCTGGATGTATAATATGGCTATAATGAAGTGGTTGTCCAGGAATAGTGGAGAGCAGAATTGTAGAGCCTTCAAGTCGTAAGGGCAAGAGAGTTCTCTAGTTAGGACCTGTTAGGTATTCAAAGGTGCATCAAGAGTGTACATGGAAATTATACAGTGAATGAATGTGAATGTCAGTGTCTTAACATGTGCGTTTTCCTGCAGAGCGACTTCTAAAGTAGTTCTTTCATTACTTTTTCTGCAGGTTTTTTGCAATTTCACATACATAGAATATAATGGAAATCGCACTGCAAATTGCAAGAAATCGTTGAAAATCTTCACAAGTAGCAATAAAGTCTTCAGAAATTGCACCTGAATTCATGCTGAAATTGCACACAAATTCTGAGACTTTAAATTGCAACTGTGTGACTGATGACTAGGACAGATCCGTTCTTAAGTGGAACTATATCCAACAATTTTCCAATACAGTAACATTCAAGGCATATTGAGTGATATCTGTCACAGTTGCTTGAACTGTCAAATCATCATATAGCTATTGTTATAACATGTGTAGCACAATGGCAACAGAAGATCAAACAGAAGCTAAAGCAGCAGCTTCCTTGGCTGTAAAGGATAGGGAGGTTTAGTTCTCCTTTAAGAGAGAGAGGGATAGAAGGCATAGCATTCCTCTGGGGACTGACTGAGCCGGCCCAGAGGCCAGATTTAAAGAGGCTTTGTTAGGAAATATGAAATGAAGTGTGAAATATGGAATGTAAAGCATGGCATACAGGTAGAGGCTGCAAGCAATATGAAATACACAGCATTGCAAAAAGCCATTGTGGAATAGAGAATGAACTACATGGCATATGGAATGAAACAGTGTAGAATTGGGAATATACAGAATGGCATTCAGTATAAGGCGGTGTGGAATGGGAAAGTTACTGCATGGACCACAGAATGAGGCAACGTGAAACAGGGAATGTACAGCATGGCACATAGAATGAGGCAGTGTGGTATAGGGAACAAACAGCATGGCATAAAGAATGAAGCAATGTGGAATAGGAAATGTACAGCATGTCCTTCATAATGAGGCAGTGTGGAATGAGAAACTTAAAACATTACCCATGGAATGAGGCAGCATGTAACCATTTGGTAACCACACCATAGCCGAATGGTGGCTACAGCGTGGTTATCCAGTTCTGCGAGGGCGTCATACGATGTCCTCCCTGAAAGCACCCTCCCGTGTGCCCCAGCGGTGCGTGCCCAGTGATCTCTGTGATCATGTGATGAGGTAACAGGCCAATCACTGCAGCCTTTTACCACGTGATTAGCTGTGTCTAATGACATGGCAGATCACAAAGTAAATATCAGCAGCACTTTACTCACGCTATCACAGTGCGAGGAAAGTACTGCCGATAACTGGCAGCTGTCACAAAGCAGATCAGTGTTCTGCAGTGCTGCCCAGCAGTGCCACCCACCAGTGCCCAGCAGTGCCGGGAATGCCTCCCAGCAGTGTCACCCATCAGTGTCCCCCCAGAAGTGCCACCCAGCAGTTGCGCCCAGCAGTGCCCAGAAGTGCCACCCATCAGTGCCGAGCAGTGCCACCAGTCAGTGCCATCAGTCAGTGCTGTCAATCAGTGCCATCAGTCAGCACCGCCCGACAGTGTCACCCACCAGTGCCAGCTATCAGTGCAGCCTATCAGTTCCCATCAGTGCTCCTTATCTGTGCCACTTCATCAGTGCCAATCAGTGCCCATCAGTGCTGCCTATCAGTGCAGCCTTATCAGTGAAGGAGAAAAATTACCTTCAGTCAGCACCGCCCGACAGTGTCACCCATCAGTGCCACCTATCAGTGCCCATCAGTGCTGCCTATCAGTGCCCATCATTGCTGCATATCAGTGCCCCCTCATCAATGCCCACCAGTGCAGCCTCATCAGTGCCACACTATCAGTGCAGCCTATCAGTGCCCATCAGTGCTCCTTATCCGTGCCACTTCATCAGTGCCAATCAATGCTGCCTATCAGTGCCCATCAGTGCTGCCTATCGGTGCAGCCTTATCAGTGAAGGAGAAAAATTACCTGTTTGCAAAATTGTATAATAGAAACAAAGAACTTTTTTCATATTTGTTGCTCTTTTTTTGTTATAGTACGAAAAATAAAAAATCCAATGGTGATTAAATGCCACCAAAAGAAAGCTCTATTTGTATTGCATGGCATATGCAATGAGGTGGTGTGGAATAGGGAACGTATAGCATGGCATATACAATAAGGTGGTGTGGAATAGGGAACAAATAGCATGGCATACAGTATAAGCAGTGTGAAATTGGAAATATACAACATGGCACATAGAATGACACAGAGTGGAATAGGGAATATAAAGCATGATATACGGAATGAGATGGTGTGGAACAGCATACGTACATCATGCCATAATGAATGAGGTAGTGTGGAAAGGGGAACATACAGCATGGCAAATGGAACTGAACGATGTGGAATAGGGAATATACAGCACTGCATGTGGAATTAGGAGATGTGGAATTGGGAATGTACAGCATGGCATTTAGAATAAGGCAGTGTGGAATATAGAATGTACAGCATAGCATAGGATATGAGCAGTGTGGAATAGGGAACATACAGCATGACATACGGAATGAGGTGGTGTGGAAGAGGAATTGTACAGCATGGCATATGAATTGAGGTAGTGAGAATTAAGGAATGTACAACATGGCATATGACAGGAGGCAATGTGGAATGGGGAACATACAGCATGGAATTTGGAACAAGGAGGTGTGGAATAAGAAATGTACAGCATAGCATATGGAGTGAAGCGGTGCAGAAAAGAGAAAGTACAGCATGGCATATGGAATGACGCAGTGTAGAAAAGGGAAAGTACAGCATGGCATATGGAATGACGCAGTGTAGAAAAGGGAAAATACAGCATAGCATATGGAGTGTAGAAAAGGGAAAGTACAACATAGCATATGGAATGATGCAGTGTAGAAAAGGGAAAGCACAGCATAGCATATGGAGAGTAGAAAAGGGAAAGTACAGCATATCATATGGAATGACGCAGTGCAGAAAAGGGAAAATACAGCATGCATATGGAATGACGCAGCATAGAAAAGGGAGAGTACAGCATGACATATGGAATGAAGCAGCATAGAAAAGGGAAGGTACAGCATGGCATATGGAAAGACGCAGTGCAGAAAAGGGAAAATACAGCATGGCATATGGAATGACGCAGTGTAGAAAAGGGAAAATACAGCATAGCATATGGAGTGTAGAAAAGGGAAAGTACAGCATAGCATATGGAGTGTAGAAAAGGGAAAGTACAGCATAGCATATGGAATGACGCAGTGCAGAAAAGGGAAAGTACAGTATGGCATATGGAATGATGCAGTGCAGAAAAGGGAAAGTACAGCATGGCATATGGAATGACGCAGTGCAGAAAAAGGAAAGTACAGCATGGCATATGGAATGATGCAGTGCAGAAAAGGGAAAGTACAGCATGGCATATGGAATGACGCAGTGTAGAAAAGGGAAAGTTCAGCATAGCATATGGAATGATGCAGTGTAGAATAGGGAAAGTACAGCATAGCATATGGAGTGTAGAAAAGGGAAGTACAGCATAGCATATGGAGTGTAGAAAAGGGAAAGTACAGCATGGCATATGGAATGATGCAGTGCAGAAAAGGGAAAGTACAGCATGGCATATGGAATGACGCAGTGCAGAAAAAGAAAAGTACAGCATGGCATATGGAATGATGCAGCGCAGAAAAGGGAAAGTACAGCATGGCATATGGAATGACGCAATGCAGAAAAAGGAAAGTACAGCATGGCATACGGAATGACACAGTGTAGAAAAAGGAAAGTACAGCATGGCATACAGAATGACACAGTGTAGAAAAGGAAAAGTACAGCATGGCATATGGAATGATGCAGCGCAGAAAAGGGAAAGTACAGCATGGCATATGGAATGACGCAGTGCAGAAAAGGGAAAGTACAGCATGGCATATGGAATGACGCAGCGTAGAAAAGGGAAAGTACAGCATGACATATGGAATGACGCAGCGCAGAAAAGGGAAAATACAGCATGGCATATGGAATGACGCAGCGTAGAAAAGGGAATGTACAGCAAGGCATATGGAATGACGCAGTGTAGAAAAGGGAAAGCACAGCATAGCATATGGAATGATGCAGTGTAGAAAAGGGAAAGTACAGCATGGCATATGGAATTACGCAGTGTAGAAAAGGGAAAGTTCAGCATGGCATATGGAATGAAACAGTTTAGAAAAGGGAAAGTACAGCATAGCATATGGAATGATGCAGTATAGAAAAGGGAAAGTACAGCATAGCATATGGAATGATGCAGTGTAGAAAAGGGAAAGTACAACATGGCATATGGAATGATGCAGTGCAGAAAAGGAAAAGTACAGCATGGCATATGGAATGACGCAGTGCAGAAAAGTGAAAATACAGCATGGCATATGGAATGACGCAGTGCAGAAAAGGGAAAGTACAGCATGGCATATGGAATGACGCAGTGTAGAAAAGGGAAAATACAGCATAGCATATGGAGTGTAGAAAAGGGAAAGTACAACATAGCATATGGAATGATGCAGTGTAGAAAAGGGAAAGTACAGCATAGCATATGGAGTGTAGAAAAAGGAAAGTACAGCATAGCATATGGAATGACGCAGTGCAGAAAAGGGAAAGTACAGCATGGCATATGGAATGACGCAGTGCAGAAAAAGGAAAGTACAGCATGGCATATGGAATGATGCAGTGCAGAAAAGGGAAAGTACAGCATGGCATATGGAATGACGCAGTGTAGAAAAGGGAAAGTTCAGCATAGCATATGGAATGATGCAGTGTAGAAAAGGGAAAGTACAGCATAGCATATGGAGTGTAGAAAAGGGAAGTACAGCATAGCATATGGAGTGTAGAAAAGGGAAAGTACAGCATGGCATATGGAATGATGCAGTGCAGAAAAGGGAAAGTACAGCATGGCATATGGAATGACGCAGTGTAGAAAAGGGAAAGTTCAGCATGGCATATGGAATGACGCTGTGTAGAAAAGGGAAAATACAGCATAGCATATGGAATGAAACAGTTTAGAAAAGGGAAAGTACAGCATAGCATATGGAATGATGCAGTGTAGAAAAGGAAAAGTACAGCATAGCATATGGAGTGTAGAAAAGGGAAGTACAGCATAGCATATTGAGTGTAGAAAAGGGAAAGTACAGCATGGCATATGGAATGATGCAGTGCAGAAAAGGGAAAGTACAGCATAGCATATGGAATGATGCAGTGTAGAATAGGGAAAGTACAGCATAGCATATGGAGTGTAGAAAAGGGAAGTACAGCATAGCATATGGAGTGTAGAAAAGGGAAAGTACAGCATGGCATATGGAATGATGCAGTGCAGAAAAGGGAAAGTACAGCATGGCATATGGAATGATGCAGTGTAGAATAGGGAAAGTACAGCATAGCATATGGAGTGTAGAAAAGGGAAAGTACAGCATGGCATATGGAATGATGCAGTGCAGAAAAGGGAAAGTACAGCATGGCATATGGAATGATGCAGTGCAGAAAAAGGAAAGTACAGCATGGCATATGGAATGATGCAGTGCAGAAAAGGGAAAGTACAGCATGGCATATGGAATGACGCAATGCAGAAAAAGGAAAGTACAGCATGGCATATGGAATGACACAGTGTAGAAAAAGGAAAGTACAGCATGGCATACAGAATGACACAGTGTAGAAAAGGAAAAGTACAGCATGGCATATGGAATGATGCAGTGCAGAAAAGGGAAAGTACAGCATGGCATATGGAATGACGCAGTGCAGAAAAGGGAAAGTACAGCATGGCATATGGAATGACGCAGCGTAGAAAAGGGAAAGTACAGCATGGCATATGGAATGACGCAGTGCAGAAAAGGGAAAATACAGCATGGCATATGGAATGACGCAGCGTAGAAAAGGGAACATACAGCAAGGCATATGGAATGACGCAGTGTAGAAAAGGGAAAGTACAACATAGCATATGGAATGATGCAGTGTAGAAAAGGGAAAGCACAGCATAGCATATGGAATGATGCAGTGTAGAAAAGGGAAAGTACAGCATAGCTTATGGAGTGTAGAAAAGGGAAACTACAGCATAGCATATGGAGTGTAGAAAAGGGAAAGTACAGCATGGCATATAGAATTACGCAGTGTAGAAAAGGGAAAGTTCAGCATGGCATATGGAATGAAACAGTTTAGAAAAGGGAAAGTACAGCATAGCATATGGAATGATGCAGTATAGAAAAGGGAAAGTACAGCATAGCATATGGAATGATGCAGTGTAGAAAAGGGAAAGTACAACATGGCATATGGAAAAATGCAGTGCAGAAAAGGAAAAGTACAGCATGGCATATGGAATGACGCAGTGCAGAAAAGAGAAAATACAGCATGGCATATGGAATGACGCAGTGTAGAAAAGGGAAAGTACAGCATGGCATATGGAATGACGCAGTGTAGAAAAGGGAAAATACAGCATAGCATATGGAGTGTAGAAAAGGGAAAGTACAACATAGCATATGGAATGATGCAGTGTAGAAAAGGGAAAGTACAGCATAGCATATGGAGTGTAGAAAAGGGAAAGTACAGCATTGCATATGGAATGACGCAGTGCAGAAAAGGGAAAGTACAGCATGGCATATGGAATGACACAGTGCAGAAAAAGGAAAGTACAGCATGGCATATGGAATGATGCAGTGCAGAAAAGGGAAAGTACAGCATGGCATATGGAATGACGCAGTGTAGAAAAGGGAAAGTTCAGCATAGCATATGGAATGATGCAGTGTAGAATAGGGAAAGTACAGCATAGCATATGGAGTGTAGAAAAGGGAAGTACAGCATAGCATATGGAGTGTAGAAAAGGGAAAGTACAGCATGGCATATGGAATGATGCAGTGCAGAAAAGGGAAAGTACAGCATGGCGTATGGAATGACGCAGTGCAGAAAAAGGAAAGTACAGCATGGCATATGGAATGATGCAGTGCAGAAAAGGGAAAGTACAGCATGGCATATGGAATGACGCAATGCAGAAAAAGGAAAGTACAGCATGGCATACGGAATGACACAGTGTAGAAAAGGAAAAGTACAGCATGGCATACGGAATGTCACAGTGTAGAAAAGGAAAAATACAGCATGGCATATGGAATGATGCAGTGCAGAAAAGGGAAATTACAGCATGGCATATGGAATGACGCAGTGCAGAAAAGGGAAAGTACAGCATGGCATATGGAATGACGCAGCGTAGAAAAGGGAAAGTACAGCATGGCATATGGAATGACGCAGCGCAGAAAAGGGAAAATACAGCATGGCATATGGAATGACGCAGCGTAGAAAAGGGAAAGTACAGCATGGCATATGGAATGACGCAGTGTAGAAAAGGGAAAGTACAGCATAGCTTATGGAGTGTAGAAAAGGGAAAGTACAGCATAGGTATATGGAATGATGCAGTGTAGAAAAGGGAAAGTACAGCATAGCTTATGGAGTGTAGAAAAGGGAAAGTACAGCATAGCATATGGAGTGTAGAAAAGGGAAAGTACAGTATGGCATATGGAATTACGCAGTGTAGAAAAGGGAAAGTTCAGCATGGCATGTGGAATGAAACAGTTTAGAAAAGGGAAAGTACAGCATAGCATATGGAATGATGCAGTATAGAAAAGGGAAAGTACAGCATAGCATATGGAATGATGCAGTGTAGAAAAGGGAAAGTACAGCATGGCATATGGAATGACGCAGTGTAGAAAGTGGAAAGTTCAGCATGGCATATGGAATGACGCAGTGTAGAAAAGGGAACATACAGCATAGCATATGGAATGAAACAGTTTAGAAAAGGGAAAGTACAGCATAGCATATGGAATGATGCAGTGTAGAAAAGGGAAAGTACAGCATAGCTTATGGAGTGTAGAAAAGGGAAAGTACAGCATAGCATATGGAGTGTAGAAAAGGGAAAGTACAGCATGGCATATGGAATTACGCAGTGTAGAAAAGGGAAAGTTCAGCATGGCATGTGGAATGAAACAGTTTAGAAAAGGGAAAGTACAGCATAGCATATGGAATGATGCAGTGTAGAAAAGGGAAAGTACAGCATAGCATATGGAATGATGCAGTGTAGAAAAGGGAAAGTACAGCATGGCATATGGAATGATGCAGTGCAGAAAAGGGAAAGTACAGCATGGCATATGGAATGACGCAGTGTAGAAAAGGGAAAGTACAGCATAGCATATGGAATGAAACAGTTTAGAAAAGGGAAAGTACAGCATAGCATATGGAATGATGCAGTGTAGAAAAGGGAAGTACAGCATAGCATATGGAGTGTAGAAAAGGGAAAGTACAGCATGGCATGTGGAATGATGCAGTGTAGAAAAGGGAAAATACAGCATAGCATATGGAATGAAACAGTTTAGACAAGGGAAAGTACTGCATAGCATATGGAATGATGCAGTGTAGAAAAGGGAAAGTACAGCATAGCATATGGAGTGTAGAAAAGGGAAAGTACAGCATGGCATATGGAATTACGCAGTATAGAAAAGGGAAAGTTCAGCATGGCATGTGGAATGAAACAGTTTAGAAAAGGGAAAGTACAGCATAGCATATGGAATGATGCAGTGTAGAAAAGGGAAAGTACTCCATGGCATATAGGATGAGGCGGTGTGAAAGAGGAAATGTACAGCATGGCCAAAGGATTGAAGCTGTGTGTGGTCGGGAGCATACAGCACAGCATGCAGAATGAGGCAGTGAGGAAAAGGATAAATGCAGTATGATATACAGAAAGAAGAAAGAGGATGTTACCTGTCCACAATTTACACCTTCAGTTATGTAAATCAAAGGATTAACACACATGCAAACTTCCTAACACAAAGGGATGGGAATACATATTTGGAATAGGTAGGTGGATCCAGAACTTTCCCAATTCTCGTCCTATTCTAGGACAGGAACATCTGCCTTAGCACATTCAGTAATGATAAGATTAATGTGACTGTGCTGCCTGTGTGCATATAAATGCTGCGGTTATGTTAATGACATACATTAGAAAAAGTGGCTTTGATAAGTTGCAGAACGTCTTTGTCATTACAGAGCAAATCCAGTTGAATGTTATTAACTTCTGCTATACTCTGTATAACAAAACACGTTAATGGTATTTTAAACAGGAGGATCAAATAGAAGAAGTTCATTTTTAGAATTTACACACATTAAATCTTTTCTTTCAGTCTATATAGTCCATCACCCATTGATGAGCCCAGAACCAAACTTGAGTATCATCTAGTGTGTAGAGAAAAAAATGACATTTTTAATGGGAAGTAGAAAAGAAAGCCTTCCTTTTCATGTTTAAAGACTACATATATCAAACAAAATCTAGATCAGTTATCTTTCCAGGCTTTAGACACTTTCGTCCTCCCACCTTCTTCAAGAAGGATTTTTAGGAATGGCAGAATAACTCAAGAGAAACGTGTTTTACATCTATCCATCTGGCTCTCAGATAACCCTCTAAATCAGTCATCAGACTTTATAGATAAACCTAAAATCCCAGTGTCATGGGTTCGGAATTGCCTGGCTTTTTAGTGCCTGTGATGATTATCTCTCATCCTGGAAAAAAGGACATTATAATACATGATAACAAGAAGATGATCCAGTGTGGAAACTGTAGGAGACAGATGTCATGTATTGCTGTAGTATTCTGACATGCATATAGATTCATTAAGTCTAGATATAATGTTATGCAGCTACGCATAAAATTGTAAACCGTCTTTCCTGGAAAAGTCTAAATAGTAATACTAATCCAAACTCCATAAAACCTAATGTTGGAACTTGGGAGATGAGTATCTACAGCACACACTGTGGTGAAAAGTAGTTGCGGTTAAATTACACTGAATATTAAGTGTGGCTTTAGAGAGGCTAAGCCTACTCATGTATACAGTTAAAAGAGAGCTTTCCAGACAAACATAGACCTCAGGATAACCACTTCAGCTTCGGAAGCTTTTACCCTCTTCATGACCAGGCCGTTTTTTGCTATTTAGCACTGCTCTACTTAATGGATGGTAATTGCACGGTCATGCAGCGCAGTACCCAAATTAAATTAATATAATTATTTCTGCAGAAATAGTGCTTTCTTTTAGTGATATTTGATCACAACTGGTTTTTTTTCAATTATATAAACAAAAAAGACTGAAAACGTTAAAAAAAAAAACAATTTTTTTTACTTTCTGCTGTAAAACATATCCAATAAAAATGTTTTTAAAAAATCACATTTCTTGCTAAATTCAGGCCAAAATGTATTCTGCTGCATGTCTTTAGTAAAAAAAAAAAAATCCCAACAAGTGTATATTGATTGGTTTGTGTTATAGCGTCTATAAACTATGGTATATATACTAGAATTTTTATAATTTTTTTTATACTAGTAACGGCTGTGATCAGTAATTTAGAGTGGGACTGTAATTGTGCGGTGGGCAATCTGACACTAATTGTCACTGGGTGGGAAGTAACTGACACTGACATCACAAGTGACACTAATACAGTGATCAGTGATATTACTATACATTGTCACTGTACTAATGACACTGGCTGGGAAGGGGTCATCAAAGGGTTAAGTGTGTGCCTAACAAGTGTTAAGGTGTGTATTATGTGCTGCTTTTCTATTTGTTCCTTTTCCCTGCTTTGCAGGGAGTAGAAACAAAGAGATCATACCCTCAGTACAGAGCCCTGTGTTGATTGTCAACACGAGGTTCTGGGCTGTGATTGGACACAGGCGATCAGCAGGTCTCTGCCATGAATCATTAGCTAGGACCTGCTGTCAATATCCCGCTGTGTCTAATCACAGTGGGAGTCAGCAGGTTGGGATGACTGCACACTGTTCCTGTACAGGCAGCCTGTCCAAAGTACATTGCAGGCGGGTGGTCCTGAAGTGGATAGTGGATCAATTTGTACACCTGAAACTGTTCTATTATCCATGCCTTTCTCTGCAAACATATAGGCAGACAGTTAACACTTTAATCCTACCACAAAAAAAGAGAAGAAAAGGAGTTTCCTGATCAGTAGCCAACATCCCCAGAATTACAAGATAAATAAAGGGAAAAGACCCCCTATAGGACTTGGGACTTTGAAGGCATAAATATATACCGAAAAAAGGTTTTATAAAAAGTACAAGCTTTTTATTGTGTCAAAAAATTATTTTAACATGTAGACATACCATACAATACATCATCCAAAGTCAAAGTACAGCATCACCATCAAAGTATAAATTGCATGATAAAGATACCCAGTATGACTATGTTTGACTAGCCATTAAAAATGTTGTAACATCACCATCCATACATATGATTACAGAGATAGTTTCTATATGATACAATGCGTTTCAGGGTGACTTCACTCCTTCTTCAGGGAAAAGAAGAACTCTGCATATGGGTGACATCATCTACAGATTGAACATATATTTGTTTGGAACATTTCTTGTATCCATTACAATAATTTACAATTTACACTCTGTAGATATACTCACAATACATGAAAGTGCAGAAAAAATTGTTACGTTTTCAACCCATTTAAAAGACAGGGTACTTCAAAATGCTGCCACCTCATATGATTGGAAGACCAGCTGAACCCGGACATAATGGAAACCCCACCCAGGAACGGATCACAAGGGCACACCACAGATCACTGCAATAAATAGCTATGCAAATAAGTAGGAATACATTATGTGTCATACACTGGTATCATAATGGTCTCATAGACTAGGAACTCACCATTAAGTGTGTAAACATCCAGGTCATTTCACACCTCCTCCTCATTATACCAGATAGATTATACCCCATAGACTCAATGGAAACCCCCACAGGCATGGATCACAAGGGCACACCACAGGTCACTGCAATAAATACCTATGCAAATAAGTCAACAGTAGGAACACATTGTGTGTCATACACTGGTACCTTATTGGTCTCATAGAATAGAAACCCACCATTAAGTGTGTAAGCATCCAGGTCTTTCCATACCTCCTCCTTGTCCTACCCCATAGATTAGGGGATATGGTATAGGACTTCAAAGACAGGTATTCCCACTTGGACCATCTATCCCTTTTAGTAATGCTGTCATTAGGAAAATCAACAAACAATGTATGAATACATATGTCCATATGACCACATATAAAAAAGGGCCCTTAATGCCCCAAAAAACATTATTTTGCCAACGGGAAAGAGGAAGAAAAGCTTAACAAAATGTGGATATAATGCTCCCCAGTACATGCGGGGCAACCCTCCGATGTTTCAGGACTGTATGCACTGGCTCATAGAGGCGGGGATTATGAAAGGGGTGAGAAATACCTCCCTATATTATATAGTGATCTTAATAAAGCAGTGATTGGAAACATCCCCAGGGGCACTCCCGGCGGGATCCAATAAATGCCAGACCCACACTGTCCGGGTGTGGACATCACTGGGGACCACCCCAACTGGAACGCAGGTGCACGACATCACCCCACCTACATTGCGGGATGACGTCACGCATCCCCGGACCACCAACACGCCGAGAAGCAGCCGCCGGGTACAGAGGCGGGACATAGCCACACAGCTTCGCACAGAGCCACAAACACCAGATTGGACCGGTGGTGCAGCCCCAGTGTGCCGGGGACCAAACTGAAGGGGGCCACCTGCCCAGGTTCAAGACCAGTCAGCCCCCCAAACCAGGAGGCACAACAGCAAAATCATCCACATAAACAATACATATATATTGAAGCCATACGCAATGTACAAAGTAAATCAAGATAATACAAAAATGTATATGATAATAATGATAGCACAGGCCGAGAGAGATTTATGGATATCAAATGAAGAGAATATACAACAAATATATTGGGCATAAGGATAGCATCACACCAATTATAAATTAAAATGGGAAATATTTGACATAACATCATAAGTGGGCATTATCGATAGGCGGATAGAAGACACATGGTGGGAATTATTTATCCATACCACCAGAGGTAAACCCTTGCAAAAAGGGCCTAAAATTGACTGATTCATTTAGACCAGGGGGGGAAGTAGCTTGTAGGTGGAAAATCCATTTAAGTTCCATGTAATAGCAGTTTGTTCCAATCACCCGCTCTTTGACCTGGGTGTACCCGGTCAAGTATGAGAATTCTGACTTTAGGGAATTGTCCATTATGCACATTAAGGACACGACATCCCAATAGTAACTCAGGATCACCCATCTGCATGCTTTCAATGTATCTATATGCTCATCTCCAGAATTCCAACTTAGTCTTACCCACATAAAAACAGCCACATTCACAGAGTAATAGATATATCACCCCAGCAGTTCAACAATTGGCACAGTGTTTGGATTTAAACACAGCCCCATTCGGTAATTTAGGTTGTACTTCCGTATACAAATATTTGCAATAATTGCAATGTCCACAGCAAAAGGTGCCTTTTAATTTGTAAGGGTCTCTCACAGAGTCACCATTGTATTCACTTCGTGTAATATGATCTTTGATGGACGTGGCCCTCCTAAAAGTGATCTGGGGAGTGGGGGGGATACAAATTTTCCTATTGAAGGATCTATGGTTAATAGATGCCAATATTTTTTGATGACATCTCTGATTTGATTATGCTGGTTAGAGAATTTCATAATGATTCTGGTCTGATCATCTGATACTTTCTTTTTGTGATTTTTACACAGGAGATCATTCCTAATATTATTACAAGCACGTTTATAGCTTTCTTTAAGCAGGATTTAGTATATCCTCTCTCCAATAGTGTGTCACAGAGTGCATCTGCCTCCTCTTTGAAGGTTTGCTCATCAGAGCAATTTCTTCTTATCCTTAGATATTGACTATAGGGGATAGATGAAATCAATGCCTTGGGGTGAAAGCTTGAAGCATGCAATATAGCATTGCCAGCGGTGGGTTTCCGATACAATCTGCTAGCCAAACTTCCATCATTATTCACCAGAATACTGACATGATGTCAGTATTCTGGTGAATAATGATGGAAGTTTGGCTAGCAGATTGTTTTGAAAACCCACAGCTGGCAATGCTATATTGCATGCTTCAAGCTTTCACCCCAAGGCATTGATTTCATCTATCCCCTATAGTCAATATCTAAGGATAAGAAGAAATTGCTCTGATGAGCAAACCTTCAAAGAGGAGGCAGATGCACTCTGTGACAGACTATTGGAGAGAGGATATACTAAATCCTGCTTAAAGAAAGCTATAAACGTGCTTGTAATAATATTAGGAATGATCTCCTGTATAAAAATCACAAAAAGAAAGTATCAGATGGTCAGACCAGAATCATTATGAAATTCTCTAACCAGCATAATCAAATCAGAGATGTCATCAAAAAATATTGGCATCTATTAACCATAGATCCTTCAATAGGAAAATTTGTATCCCCCCACTCCCCAGATCACTTTTAGGAGGGCCACATTCATCAAAGATCATATTACACAAAGTGAATACAATGGTGACTCTGTGAGAGACCCTTACAAATTAAAAGGCACCTTTTGCTGTGGAGATTGCAATTATTGCAAATATATGTATACGGAAGTACAACCTAAATTACCAAATGGGGCTGTGTTTAAATCCAAACACTGTGCTAATTGTTGAACTGCTGGGGTGATATATCTATTACTCTGTGAATGTGGCTGTTTTTATGTGGGTAAGACTAAGTTGGAATTCTGGAGATGAGCATATAGACACTTTGAAAGCATGCGGATGGGTGATCCTGAGTTACTATTGGGATGTCGTGTCCTTAATGTGCATAATGGACAATTCCCTAAAGTCAGAATTCTCATACTTGACCGGGTACACCCAGGTCAAAGAGCGGGTGATTGGAACAAACTGCTATTACATGGAACTTAAATGGATTTTCCACCTACAAGCTACTTCCCCCCCTGGTCTAAATGAATCAGTCAATTTTAGGCCCTTTTTGCAAGGGTTTACCTCTGGTGGTATGGATAAATAATTCCCACCATGTGTCTTCTATCCGCCTATCGATAATGCCCACTTATGATGTTATGTCAAATATTTCCCATTTTAATTTATAATTGGTGTGATGCTATCCTTATGCCCAATATATTTGTTGTATATTCTCTTCATTTGATATCCATAAATCTCTCTCGGCCTGTGCTATCATTATTATCATATACATTTTTGTATTATCTTGATTTACTTTGTACATTGCGTATGGCTTCAATATATATGTATTGTTTATGTGGATGATTTTGCTGTTGTGCCTCCTGGTTTGGGGGGCTGACTGGTCTTGAACCTGGGCAGGTGGCCCCCTTCAGTTTGGTCCCCGGCACACTGGGGCTGCACCACCGGTCCAATCTGGTGTTTGTGGCTCTGTGCGAAGCTGTGTGGCTATGTCCCGCCTCTGTACCCGGCGGCTGCTTCTCGGCGTGTTGGTGGTCCGGGGATGCGTGACGCCATCCCGCAATGTAGGTGGGGTGATGTCGTGCACCTGCGTTCCAGTTGGGGTGGTCCCCAGTGATGTCCACACCCGGACAGTGTGGGTCTGGCATTTATTGGATCCCGCCGGGAGTGCCCCTGGGGATGTTTCCAATCACTGCTTTATTAAGATCACTATATAATAGGGAGGTATTTCTCACCCCTTTCATAATCCCCGCCTCTATGAGCCAGTGCATACAGTCCTGAAACGTCGGAGGGTTGCCCCGCATGTACTAGGGAGCATTATATCCACATTTTGTTAAGCTTTTCTTCCTCTTTCCCGTTGGCAAAATAATGTTTTTTGGGGCATTAAGGGCCCTTTTTTATATGTGGTCATATGGACATATGTATTCATACATTGTTTGTTGATTTTCCTAATGACAGCATTACTAAAAGGGATAGATGGTCCAAGTGGGAATACCTGTCTTTGAAGTCCTATACCATATCCCCTAATCTATGGGGTAGAACGAGGAGGAGGTGTGGAAAGACCTGGATATTTACACACTTAATGGTGGGTTTCTATTCTATGAGATCATTATGGTACCAGTGTATGACACACAATGTATTCCTGCTGTTGACTTACTGTATATGCATAGCTATTTATTGCAGTGACCTGTGGTGTGCCCTTGTGATCCGTGCCTGGAGGGTTTCTATTGTGTCTATGGGGTATAATCTATCAGATATAATAAGGAGGGGGTGTGAAATTATCTGGATGTTTACACACTTAATGATGGGTTTCTAGTCTATGAGACCATTATGGTACCAGTGTATGACATGTAATGTGTTCCTACTTATTTGCATAGCTATTTATTGCAGTGATCTGTGGTGTGCCCTTGTGATCTGTGCCTGGGGGTTTCCATTATGTCTGGGTTTAGCCGGTCTTCAAACCATATGAGGCAGCAGCATTTTGAAGTACTATGTCTTTTTAATGGGCTGAAAACTCAATTAATTTTTCTGAACTTTCATGTATTCTGAGTATATCTATAGATTGTAAATTGTAAAATATTGTAATGGATACAAGAAATGTTCCAAACAAATATATGTTAAATCTTGTAGATGATGTCACCCATATGCAGAGTTCTTTTTCCCTGAAGGAGTGCAGTCACTCCGAAACGCGTTGGATCATATAGAAACTATCTGTGTAATCATATGTATGGATTGTGATGTTACATTTTTAATGGCTAGTCAAACATAATCATACTGGGTATTTTTATCATGCAATTTATACTTTGATGGTGATGCTGTACTATGACTTTGGATGATGTATTGTATGGTATGTCTACATGTTAAAATAATTTTTTGACACAATAAAAAGCTTGTACTTTTTATAAAACGTTTTTAAGTATATATTTATGTCTTTAAAGTCCCAAGTCCTATAGGGGTCTTTTCCCTTTATTAATCCTACTACTGTCTTCTCCTTCCACCTGTTGCACCCTCAGTAAGTTGTGTGCTAAGAAGGCACTTGTGCGAGTGTATTCTTGAGCCAGGCTGTGTGTGTCCATAGACACACACAGCTCTGCTAAGCTACACCCCCACTCTCTTCTCTCAGGAGTTTGACTGTGTGTGAGACCAGGAAACGGAAGAGCGGTGCTGCAGTCAGGACAAGGATGGCAGTAGCACACAGTGTAAAGGTTCTATCACACCAGCATGTGCTCACTAATGACCTTGGATAGTTGGTTGCCTCCTTTCAATATCTTCCAGACACTTTTCCAGTGATACCAGGCTAGATTCCCAGACGACAAGTCCCTCAGTCAGCTCCAATGCCTTTCAGCAGAATAGGCCCCCCAGCTAGCCTAGATGGGACCCTGTTGTGCAACAGATACATTAAAGGCGTGCCCAAGGGCAAACAGCCCCCCCAGGCTGTGATCTCCTCCTCAGCGACAAAACACTTCTGCTCCACATCTCGAAGTATTTATGCACACTCCCAGCTGCCATCTGGGCACCTCTCCAGAGAAATTGGCCAGGGCTGGACTGCTATAAATATTAGACTGCTGATATGATTCCGCCAGCCTCCTATCTTCCAGAACGTTTCTGAGTATGGGGATACTACATATGTGAGACTTTTTCACAGCCTGTATGCATAGAGGGGCCCAAAATCCAACGAGCACCTTTACGCTTTTAAGGAGCATAAATTAAGCATCTTTGACTACCTATCATATTTCTTGAATCCCTTAGGAGCCAAGACAGGAGAAACACCCATACAATGAGCACATTTTGGAAAGCAAACACTCCAAAGTATTTTTTAAAAGGAATAGTGTCATTTTTTGCCACAAATATTTGGAAAATGCAGGGGAAAAATGAAAAAGTTGTCAACTGATAAGACATTTCTAATACACATAAGAGGAATACTAAGAACTACACCCCCAAAAGACATTCTGCTACTCATCCCATGTATGCGTGAGAGTTTTTTACAGCCTAGCCAAATAGAGGGGTCCAAAATCTAAATTCAATAATGTGGGCCCTGTGACAGACCCAACCAAGACAGGGGCTTTTGGAGGGGACTAGTTGCTATCCTTCTACCCACTGATCTGCTCTCTCCATGGGCCATAATCAGTGGGTAGCCCCGAGTCCCCCCCAATCAGGGTGACAGGTGGTCCGTCACAGGCCCTGTACTCCAATATGTGGTTTGCAGTATTCAAGAGACACAGAGGATGCACACAATGTATTTGAGAGGGACTACTATGAGTACATCTTTCCAGAAAGGCAGTTGTCCCATCCAGAAACTGCACATATACATAGAATGCATTAAGGTAAAAGACTTTCTAAAATCATAACTGCTTTAAATAAGAACTCCATTATTTGCTGACTAGAGAGCAACCAGCAACTGCTGAGACATCAGGGTCAGGAATTTGCAGTTTACAGCACAGCTTACAGATTGCAGTGGTCAGTACTATATAACATACAGTAAATCACAGAGTACACAGTGCAGTGGTCAGGAATATGTAATGTACAAAGGTTTATAGAATGTAGAGATTAGGAGTGGAACACAGCACAAAATGCAGGGTACAAAGGTCAGAATTACGTAACATAGCCCATGGCATTGGTACTCAGTGGGTAGGAAATACACAAAGGTCTTGGTGGTCAGTGAAATAAAAAAATGTCTGTGGGCAGTGGGTGAAAGAACTTTTCATAGTCAGTGCCAGTGAATTGAAAAATCTCCCCTCCCAGCAAATACAACAATGCCAAGAAGAATCCCTCCTCTGCAGGCACTGATCCAAAATCCAAGGAGAATCTTCAAGTGTTCCAGGGGCATAAAATACGCAAATAAATTCCTGACTACCTAACACATTCCTGGAGGCCCTAGAGCAGTGGTTCTTAACCTTGTTGGAGGTACTGAACCCCACCAGTTTCATATGCGCATTCACCAAACCCTTCTTAATTGAAAAAATAAAATATGATTTTTAAAATTCAAAACATAGGTATATATTTAGGTATATATTTATACATAGGTGCACAAAATGAACAAAACCGTTAAGAACAAAGAACAAAACCATTAAAACATGATTTTCACACAAAAACAAAAACATAATAATGAATATTTACTGCACGAATCATATGAGTCGGGTGTGGGTCTTCACCTCCGCCGAACCCGCGAGACTGACTCACCGAACCCCTGGGGTTCGATCGAACCCAGGTTAAGAACCACTGCCCTAGAGCACCAGGACAGTTGAAACACCCAAAAATTACCACATTTTGAAAAGCACCGGTCTAATGACACTGTGACTGGTGTGGTGATGATTGGAAACACTGACTGGTTGCACAATTAGGGCTTGTTCATGGACAGTGGTTTTATTGCTCATCTTCTGCTACCCCCTTTAGCTGCAGAGGCAGTGGTCAGGGGTGTACACATGTCGCAGCTGCAATGCTTTGTTTACAACTATGGCAAAAATGTTACCCCCTGTACACCTGTCAATCCTGAATCATTCAAGTAAATGGGAGTGATTATGTGGAGTCCAATGGGTTAAAGCAGGTGGTGAGGAGGTGATATAACGCTTCTCATTGCCTGTCAAATGCACTCTGAATTGCTCTTCAGAGAGCATATCACATGTAAAAAAGTCCTTATGGTGATATGCTGGCTGGTGGGGTGGTTATAAGGGACACTGGGACCTGTGTGGCAGTGATCAAGGATACTGGGATTTGTGTGGTGGTGATCAGAGACACTGTGACTGGTGTTATCAGGTGACCATAGTGACAACATATTGCTCGGGGGGGGTGATCAGGGTTTTTCATGATTGCTTACAACTGTCATCTTGACAACAGTAAGCAATCATTTCTCTAATTCTGCTCAAAGACTGCATTCATGCAGTCATTGTTCACTACTGTGATTGGCCACAGTAATCACATGGTACAGGGCCAAGGAATTGGGTGCCCCTTACTTGCCCCTCAAAGAGCCTTGTATGGTTTGGCCCCCACACAGCCCTGATATCAACATCATCAAGCTTGTCTGGGATTACATGAAGATACAGAAAGATTTGAGGTGGCCTACAGCCACAAAAGATCTGTGGTTAGTTGTCCAAGATGTTTGGAACAATCTACCTGCTGAGTTCCTTCAAAAACTGTGTGCAAGTGTACCTATAAGAATTGATGCTGTTTTGTAGGCAAAGGGTGGTCACACCATATATTGATTGGATTCGGATTTCTCTTCTGTTCATTTTCTTTTTTTAATTCATTTTGTTAATTGATTAAAGAAAACTATTAATGCTTAGTTTTCTGAAAGCTTTCCTAATTTACAGCATTTTTTCCATACCTGCTTAAAACGTTTGCAGAGTACTGATTATTTTTTTTTATATACAGGTGAAACTCAAAAAATTAGAATATCGTGCAAAAGCTAATTTTTTTCAGTAATGCAACTTAAAAGGTGAAACCACTATATGAGATAGACTCATTACATGCAAAGCAAGATAGTTCAAGCAGTGATTTGTCATAATTGTGATGATTGTGGCTTACAGCTCATGAAAACCCCAAATCCACAATCTCAGAAAATTAGAATATTGTGAAAAGGTGCAATATTCTTGGCTCAAAGTGTCCCACTCTAATCAGCTAATTAAGCCATAACACCTGCAAAGGGTTCCTCAGTCTGGTTCAGTAGGAATCACAATTATGGGAAAGACTGCTGACCTGATAGTTGTGCAGAAAACCATCATTGACACCCTCCATGAGGAGGGAAAGCCTCAAAAGGTAATTGCAAAAGAAGTTGGATGTTCCCAAAGTGCTGTATCAAAGCACATTAATAGAAAGTTATGTGTAAGGGAAAAGTGTGGAAGAAAAAGGTGCACAAGCAGCAGGGATGACCGCAGCCTGGAGAGGATTGTCAGGAAAAGGCCATTCAAAAGTGTTGGGGACTTTCACAAGGAGTGGATTGAGGCTGGAGTCAGTGGATCAAGAGGCACCACACACAGACGGATCCTGGACATGAGCTTCAAATGTCGTATTCCTCTTGTCAAGCCGCTCCTGAACAACAAACAACGTCAGAAGCGTCTTACCTAAGCTAAAGAAAAACAGACCTGGTCTGTTGCTCAGTGGTCCAAAGTCCTCTTTTCTGATGAGAGCAACTTTTGCATCTCATTTGGAAACCAAGGACCCAGAGTATGGAGGAAGAATGGAGAGGCACACACTGCAAGATGCCTGAAGCCCAGTGTGAAGTTTCCACAGTCTGTGTTGATTTGGGGAGCCATGTCATCTGCTGGTGTTTGTCCACTGTGCTTCATTAAGTCCAGGGTCAACGCAGCCGTCTACCAGGAGATTTTGGAGCATTTCATGCTTCCTTCCACAGACGAGCTTTATGGGGATGCTGACTTCATTTTCCAGCACGACTTGGCACCTGCCCACACTGCCAAAAGCTCCAAAACCTGGTTCAATGACCGTGGGATTACTGTGCTTGATTGGCCAGCAAACCCGCCTGACCTGAACCCCATAGAGAATCTATGGGGCATTGCCAAGAGAAAGATGATAGACATGAGACCGAACAATGCAGAAGAGCTGAAGGTCGCTATTGAAGCATCCTGGTCTTCCATAACACCTCAGCAGTGCCACAGGCTGATAGCTTCCATGCCAACGCCACATTGAGGCAGTAATTGCTGCAAAAGGGGCCCAAACCAAGTACTGAGTACATATGCATGCTTATACTTTTCAGAGGTCTGATATTGTTCTATGTACAATCCTTGTTTTATTGATTGCATGTAATATTCTAATTTTCAGAGATTGTGGATTTGGGGTTTTCATGAGCTGTAAGCCATAATCATCACAATTATGACAAATCACGGCTTGAACTATCTTGCTTTGCATGTAATGAGTCTATCTCATATATTAGTTTCATCTTTTAAGTTGCATTATTGAAATAAATGAACTTTTGCACGATATTCTAATTTTTCGAGTTTCACCTGTATATGATTCCCCTTCTCTTAGAAATGTTATACAGATGAATGAGTCCTTGGTCTAAATGCCATGTGTGTCTAAATAAGATGGAGCAGCACAATAATCAACCTGGAAGAAAAATAATGATGGCCATTCTCTGTCTGCAAATCAGTGGAAATAAATTGTGTCGTCAATACTTTTAGGACTAACCTTAAAATACAAAGCCAGGCTTTATGTCTCACTATGGTACAGAGTGTTTCTTGTTCTTGTTATGTTTCAGGAAGATGTTGCATATTTATTGCTACTTGGAGGCTTAGAGTCAAACCTGAGATGCTAATGAAATACCGATCAACTTTATTGCATGACTTTACAGATATAATTCAGGCAGTGGGACTCATTTAGAGGACAAGCATAAATGTTTATAGCTGCACGTTGCCTCTCAAGGTCTTGTGCTGTTCCTTCTCCACTACCACACATTTTATTATTTTAAAGACTTCTGACATTATGTTTTTTCCCCATAAAGTAATTATTTTAAAGCCAGGCAAATGTCAGTTATTATGTATTAATGGAAATACAGGCCCCTTTAGTCACAGTGCACTCAGAGCAATGAAACTGGAGCCAATTTTGCTTTCTGAATGTTTACATTACATACATGCATGTGCACAGTTAATTACTCCAGAGAAACATATTAATTAAAGTGATATATTAATAAAACTAATCTGTAATCACCATAGCCACAAGCCCTCGTCACTAATCAACAGACCATGTAGTGGGCGCTACTGAGCAGCTGCAATATGTTTTTGTGACTCCCTCCCCTACAACAAGTTATTTCCACTCTACAGCTAGCCAGCATGGTACAAGCCATTTTTTGAGACCTTAATTAAACTGGGAATTTTTAGAAAAAATGGAAATCCATTTGCATTACATGACATTTTTAGAAATCTAATACAAATCTAGCTGGGTGCCCACCAGTTTTCTATGTGTGTTTACTGCTGGCTCACAACCCCCCCTATGTTGGTGGCCAAGAGGAGTGGCGGCCTGTGTGTTCTTAAGCCTGCTCTCTCCTCTCACTTCCCTGCCACTACACAGCATTGAAGTGGTTGTGTACAAGATCCCACTCACCCCACTTCCCCTATCAGCAGTGGTGAGGTGTGAGAGGTGATGCGGCTACAAGCAGGGCTGCTGTTAGAAACCACAGGGTCCACATATAGCCAACCTAACAGCCCCCTCCCCTCAAAGAAAACACAGTTTACTATGCTTCAGTTATGAATGAACACAGTGAGTGATCAGTACAGATCACTCGTTGTGTTCATTCAGGTAAGAAAGAGGCTGGCAAATGTGACATATTTACCGGACCCTTCCCCCACTCTCCATCATGAATGATCCTATTGTGTACTTGCAACTGCTGGTGGGAAGGAGAGGAGGGAAGCCAGCAGCACTACGGGAGTGGGGCACACAGGGAGGCCTGTGCATCAGGGAGAAACGTATGGCGCACAGGGTTGGTGATGGGTTTGGTGGGGGGAAAGTACTGGAAATGATCCCCTGTATAGCTCTCTTTGCAACAGCTGAAAGCCAGCAGGAGGGAGAGGAGAAGAAGGGAGCTTTCAGCTGCTTCAGGGAGAGCCATACAGGGGATTGGTTCCAGTAATTGCCCCTCCACCGTAATGATCACCTCCCCCCCTGCCTACATACGATTCACCCAGCTGCCTGGGCCCCATACAGGAGGACTGATCGTACCCCCTTATCCACATCCCTGGCTGCAATGAACATTAGTAAATGTAGCCCATAAGGAACACTGTACAAGGCAAATTAATGGCTGCAGGACTTGAATACCCAGGATTCCCTGTGTTAGGAGGAGGAGAGATACAACATTTTCCCAGGCAAATTACGAGAGATTGGGGAGACCAGCACAGGGAACAAGACAGCGCAGATCTGTTTTAAAATTAATATCTGAATTTCATGTCCAATATCTATACTGAGCTATAAATAAATAAATCTAAAAAAAAACTAATGTGCAATTGATCAATGCCTCAAAATGTAATACATTTATATAACACAAAAGTGTCCATTAATATCTGTGCAAATGTCCACAAAGAATAAAGTGCTGAAAAAATAAAGTGCATATGCAAAGTCTCTGTGCGTGTTCAATAAATATTCTCCACATGCCTCTCTGTGCTCAACACATGTAATAAAGGTGCTCTCAGTGCTGTCCATAGTGCTTCCACATTCTCATCACAGATAATAGACTTTTTTAATCAAAAAAACGGTCTGACAGCGCTTGGTTTTGGTATCACATGCCAGTAGGGGATTCCTCCAGATTGCTACTGCTTTCCATGGTTCTTTTTCTCCATACTCATGCTCACTTGGAACACATAAATCACACAATCCCACAAAAACCATAGTAAACTTTATTAAAAACAGAATTTTAAAAGACTCACTCAATTATTCAGTTGTCGCTCTCTCTGGGCACTATACAGATTGCTTGCATTTCTAAGAGCGCGCCGCTCCACTCAGATTGTCTGTAGAGCTGGCTTGTGTTCCACTGCTCTGACAGCAGAGAATCAGAAGTGACATGCAGTACCCATGCCTCTACATGTTTCGTCCAATGCCAGATGAACATCTCCTCTTAAGAACCTGAAGAAGTCTGGTGATTGGAACATACATGCCAAAAGGGGCATGTGAGGCCAATGATGTCACCAAGCTGTGTGCTGCTGGAGGACAGGATAGGGAGAACTGTGAGGTGCATACTACTGTACTGAGAGGGGCAAAGATCAGCCGACTGGCTCTTTCTGTTCTGCTCCTGTAGGTTTTACTCCTGGAAGTGCTTCTAACCCTTTACTTTCTTCAATAAAACAAATGTGAGCATTATGTCAGTTCCTTTTATTTTATTTGGGCTGCACTTGGCTCATATCTGTGTCTGAATGTTGGGTGGCTCTGAGGGTTCACTGCGAAGGCTGTGTTTTCTTACTTTCCCTTAAAGGGATACAAGTGCTTTTGACCTCTTTTACATTTTGAGGTCTGGATTGAAGATGAGCAGCCTAATTGACCACAGGTGGTGATTGCACTAAGGGCGCATGTATGAGGAGGAGCTTTTTTTCTTCTATCTCACCAAGAGAATCACTTATTTTAGACGGTTGGATAATTCACTGTGAATACATAGGATTTTGTTGGTTCATGGTGATTTTGTGACACAAGTAGATTTTCAATGACTAATGCATGTTAATGGAATTTTATGATTGGATGCACTTGTGTATTATGTGTACAATATTTGATATGTGATCTATTTGAGTTTTATTCATTGAATTGCATGTTGAATTACATTCCTATTATTTTTTTTTTTCAGTTTGTTGTAGTGCTACACTGTTTGGGTTAACTGTTTATTAAGGATTATTGAGATTGCCCCAAAGCATGATGTTGCCACCCCCATGCTTCACAGTAGGTATGGTGTTCTTTGGATGCAACTCAGCATTCTCTCTCCTCCAAACACGACGAGTTCTGTTTCTACCAAACAGTTCTATTTTGGTTTCATCTGACCATATGACATTCCCCCAATCCTCTTCTGGATCATCCAAATGCTCTCTAGCAAACTTCAGACAGGCCCGGACATGTACTGGCTTAAGCAGGGGGACACGTCTGGCACTGCAGGATCTGAGTCCCGGCGGCGTAGTGTGTTACTGATGGTAGCCTTTGTTACGTTGGTCCCAGCTCTCTGCAGGTCATTCACTAGGTCCCCCCGTGTGGTCCTGGGATTTTTGCTCACTGTTCTTGTGATCATTTTGACCCCACGGGGTGAGATCTTGCATGGAGCCCCAGATCAGGGGAGATTATCAGTGGTCTTGTATGTCTTCCATTTTCTAATTATTGCTCCCACAGTTGATTTGTTCACACCAAGCTGCTTGCTTATTGCAGATTCAGTCTTCCCAGCCTGGTGCAGGTCTACAATTTTGTTTCTGGTGTCCTTCAACAGCTCTTTGGTCTTCACCATAGTGGAGTTTGGAGTGTGACTGTTTGATTTTGTGGACAGGTGTCTTTTATACTGATAACAAGTTCAAACAGGTGCCATTGATACAGGTAATGAGTGCAGGACAGAGGAGCCTCTTAAAGAAGAAGGTACAGGTCTGTGAGAGCCAGAAATCATGCTTGTTTGTAGGTGACCAAATACTTATTTTCCACCATAATTTGCAAATAAATTCTTTCCAAATCAGCCAATGTGATTGTCTGGATTTTTTTTCTCATTTTGTCTCTCATAGTTGAGGTCTACTCAACTACTCTACTACTCTACTGATGCCAATTACAGGCCTCTCTCATCTTTTTAAGTGGGAGAACTTGCACAATTGGTGGCTGACTAAATACTTTTTTGCCCCACTGTATATTTTGGGTTCTAATCCTTACCCACTCTATCCAAATCTAGAAATAAAAAAGAAATTCGGCTGCACATACATTTTACAAAGTTTGAGAATCACTGACCTACCATCCCAGGAAATTTTGTTTCAGACTAGAAATATGCTTTTAACTGCAAAAAGAACACAAAGTAAAAGGCAGTTTAACCTCTCCCCATAGTTTGGCAACATGAGAAGCAGTAGATCATTGTGAGAACGTTTTTTTACAATCTAAGTATCCAGAACAACGGTAATATATTTAAATTTAGCCTAGCAGAAGATGATACAGAAAATGAAAATTACACATTTCTTCTCTCGTCTGTTAAAGGTTTCTCGATATTTTTATCGTATTTTGAAAGAGAGATGAAATGATTACATCTATTTTCTCTTTTCCTGGCAACAGGAACTTTTTTGATTGCAGCTGTAATGTCAGGATTTTAATGATGTATTACTGTATTGTCTCTGATTGGGTAGTTTTCTGAGAGATGGAATTGTAATTAAAACAAATCAGTCTGCAGAAAATAAGAACTACAGATCAATCAACAGAAATATGAACTACTTGTATTTAGTATCATCACTCGTGATGTAGTAATTAGCCCTGCTTGATGAACTTAGCATTGTGATCAGGTAATAGTACAGAATGAATTATATTGGTGTAATTAGTGTAATTATTTCAAGGTAAAGTTTAGATTTTGTAAAAAAAAAAACAAAGTGATTACAAAGTGTGGAGACGTCATATCCAGTACGGACGGCAGCCACCATCTTGGTACTCCCGATCCTATACACCTTTTCCTGCAGCTTTTTGCTGCAGTAATCTTGCCTGTATTGTTCTGCGGACCCGTTTTTAATGTGAGTAGTCATTTTGGGTGCTGTTTATAATAAAGTATTTGACATATTATACTATGGGAAGTCTTCTTGCTTAAATCTTCTATGTGGGGATACTGGAGATGATAGAGGTCTGTGGCCATATCTGAAGTATGCCTGTGAGTGTTTGCCAGCGTCATCGGAGAGGACCCCTCTTTCTTTGATTGCTATCGAGGACCATCTATTTGGGATCATCGTTTTAGGTTTTCTGTATGCTTTATGACTCCTTGGGGGTCGCATTTTGGAGGTGAGCACGCACGCTAGCCGGTGGAGGATTGATTATATATATTTTCATCACTGGATGTCTCACAGCTTGTGTTGAAGATCTATTGTGTTTCTGGTTTTTTGAGACTTCTATTATTCTTTTTGGGACTTCTTCACTGTATCATATTAACACATCAGTTTTTATTAATATTAATATCTTATTATTATTAGACAGGATTTATATAGCGCCAACAGTTTGCTCAGCACTTTACAAAAGAAAGGGAGACAATACAGCAACAATACAGTTCAATACAAGACGGTTAGGAGGGCCCGGTCCTTGGAGCTTACTATCTTGTGTTCACTTAGTCACTGGCACTTAGCACACTGTGCTGCCTTTATTAATGTTTGATATTGTCTGCACTTATCCATGTTTTTTGCATATGTTGTTTTCACACTTGGATGAGAGTCATATGTGCATTCATCTTCTGATTGTATTCATTCATTTATGTATTTATTATTTATGTAATATTGGTCATGCGTTGAGTAGCGCAATACCAATTCACTTCTTTTATTACAAAGAAGGTGTCTACCTTTAAGGTCCATTTATGCATTGTGTATGTGATATGGAGAATGCAGTTAAATTGATTGAACAGTCGAAGGTTTTTTACCTTAATGCATTACCTGCATTAATGTAAAAAACCTTCACCTTGCTGTTTTTTTCCCCCAAGTCCTATCTCGATCCAGTGTTGGGCCCCTCTGCAGCAGCGCTGGTCTTTCTCCCTCATCTCAGAGGACAGACTGATTGCAGAAGGAGTCATCGGTTCCTGTTGCTGTCAATCAAATCAAGTGAGAAGGGAGTGGGGGGCATGAGTGAGCTGTGTTGTGTGTATCTATGGATGCACACAGTCTGGATCAGGAGCATGCCACCATGTGTGCCCTCATAGCACATAACTTGCTATGGGGGCACGCTCAGGAGAAGAGGAGCAGACAGTGCCAACAGGGGACCCCAGAAGAGGAGATAAGAGGCAGCTCTGTTCAATATCCTTTCACAGAGCAGGTAATTCTAAACCTTGTTTTTTTATTTTGGGTAAAAAAAATATATCAGCCTTTAACATCATTTTAATGACTTCATCTTTAAGAATGCTATTTGTCTGGTTATTTGTCGATCCCAAAAAATTGAACACTCACAACGATCTAGAACAAGTATCGTTCTGTCCTCACTATAAGTTTCATTGTGTGTAACTCGACTGTCAGAACTTTTGCTCTGAAAAAATAATCAGTATATAATTTATGAAAACAGGTGGGGATCTGGAATTAAGGAGATTTCTTACTAATTTTTATAAATCAACTGATAAACCAAGTTTTTTATTTGCGCTAATTTGAAGACAAAATAGAAAGCAATAACGGGTAAAAATATATATTTATTAATATTAAAAATCAGTGCAAAATGGTAATGAAATATAATAGGTGATGGTAAATAATAATCAAATCAAAATAGCAGTACAATGATTTAATTTAAAATAATGGTTAGAAATTCAAACCAGCGATTATTTTCAAATATTGCTGAAATACGACAAACTGTCTAGAAATGCAGTGTAGGAAACGTAGTAGCATATAACAAAGGCTATGCAAATTGACCAAGTGATGTCTCTACAAACAGATTTTCAAAAAGTACCTTGGCATGAATTGATTTAGAATACCATACACAGGCCAATCCAATAAGCTGAGACTCTATCTGAGGCCAAGAACAAATGTTATACTAAGTTGTCTACTTTGTCATATATACCCAGCTAAACCATTGACTAGAAGCTGAAAATAGCTTCAGGGATATTTCAAAGAGAATCCTCCCCCCAGAGAATTGAAATGAAGATAATTTGTACTGCAGTTAAAATTATTTCACATCAACTCCATTGCAAACCATAACCAATATCAGGCTGAATGGTTTAGCTGGAGATACAAAATTGCCTGAAGAAAAATGAAAGTTGAACGTTACCAATATAGATTCTACGGTGTCAGTGAGGTCAGCTCTAAGTCCACTCACTTCTGTGTGTGTCTGTCTGTTTTCTTGCCTCCTGTCTTCTGTCATCTCTGACCATCCTCTGACTTTTATCACCCAAAAAAAAAACCTAGAAGGGCAAAGCATATCTCACCTAATTATGACACCATGCTAGGTGTCAGGTTCTACACTAAATGATCCCAATTGCCTGAAGGGGGTAGTATAGGATTAGGAATAATTTTGGATTTTTTCTTAAATTTCTTGTACGATGTTAAGAGTTGACTTCTAACCTTCAGCTTGTAAAAATACAATAAATGTAAAAGATAACCAGTCTTTTGACAGAACTGGGACCAGTGTCACTGAAAATATGTATTTGTCACATACATGGTCGAGGCCGAGCTGATGAGAGGGCTGCCCTCACAACTTTTGTCCTTTTTCCCCTGGGAATGGTAACAAGGTATAACAGAGCTCAGAGTGACATGGGTGTCTGCAGGGGATCTGGTGTAGGATGTCGTGATAGCAGATGCGGAGCTGTGCAAGACCAGCTGGCAGCAGGCAGGTACAGGATCTCGAATGCTTGGTCAGACAGGCAGAGATCAGCAACAACCAGACAGCAGGAATGCCAAAACAAAAACCAGCAGCAAAGTGAGGCCAAGGTCACCATCAGACAAGCAGAGACGGTCTGAATAGCAGGAAGGAAGCAAGGTCGGATCATAAGCCAAAGTCAACAACAGGAGTTCAGAAACAAGCAGGATTCAGCAAGCCGGGTCAGAATACGGGAGTACACAGGATCAGGTCACAAGCAAAGGGGCATTGATCCTCAGTCCAGTAGGACTTTAAATAGGCCACTGGGACCCAGAACAAGCACGCTCATTCTAATACTCACGTGCATGTGCACATGTATGCGCACGTGCTCGTGTAGATGTCTACAGATGTAGATTTCTTTGAGCACGTGCATTTCTTTGAGCACAGGCATTTCTGTGAGCACAAACATTTCTTTAAACACAGACATTCCTTTGAGCACAGGCATTTCTTTGAGCACATGAATTTCTTTGAGCACAGGCATTTCTTTGAGCCCAGACATTTCTTTGAGCACAGGCATTTCTTTGAGCCCAGACATTTCTTTGAGCACAGGCATTTCTTTGAGCACAGGCATTTCTTTGAGCACAGGCATTTCTTTGAGCACAGGCATCTCTTTGAGCACAGGCATCTCTTTGAGCACAAACATTTCTTTAAACACAGACATTCCTTTGAGCACAGGCATTTCTTTGAGCACAGACATTTCTTTGAGCACGTGCATTTCTTTGAGCACGTGCATTTCTTTGAGCACATGAATTTCTTTGAGCACAGGCATTTCTTTGAGCACAGACATTTCTTTGAGCACAGGCATTTCTTTGAGCACAGGCATCTCTTTGAGCACAGGCATTTCTTTGAGCACAGGCATTTCTTTGAGCACAGGCATCTCTTTGAGCACAGGCATTTCTTTGAGTACAGGCATTTCTTTGAGCTCGTGCATTTCTTTGAGCACAGGCATTTCTTTGAACACAGGCATTTCTTTGAGCACATGCATTTCTTTGAGCACAGACATTTCTTTGAGCACAGACATTTCTTTGAGCACGTGCATTTCTTTGGGCACAGACATTTCTTTGAGCACAGGCATTTCTTTGAGCACAGACATTTCTTTGAGCACGTGCATTTCTTTGAGCACAGGCATTTCTTTGAGCACAGACATTTCTTTAAATACAGACATTCCTTTGAGCAC
The DNA here is from genome assembly GCF_062004578.1 of Staurois parvus. NCBI lineage: Eukaryota > Metazoa > Chordata > Amphibia > Anura > Ranidae > Staurois > Staurois parvus. The sequence goes on from NW_028318216.1 coordinate 2,754,666, forward strand.
AGGCATTTCTTTGAGCACAGGCATTTCTTTGAGGACAGGCATCTCTTTGAGCACGTGCATTTCTTTGAGCACGTGCATTTCTTTGAGCACAGGCATTTCTTTGGGCACAGACATTTCTTTGAGCACAGGCATTTCTTTGAGCACAGACATTTCTTTGAGCACCTGCATTTCTTTGAGGTCGTGCATTTCTTTGAGCACAGGCATTTCTTTGAACACAGGCATTTCTTTGAGCACATGCATTTCTTTGAGCACAGACATTTCTTTGAGCACAGGCATTTCTTTGAGCACGTGCATTTCTTTGGGCACAGACATTTCTTTGAGCACAGGCATTTCTTTGAGCTCGTGCATTTCTTTGAGCACAGACATTTCTTTGAGCACGTGCATTTCTTTGGGCACAGGCATTTCTTTGAGCACAGGCATTTTTTTGAGCACAGGCATTTCTTTGAGCACAGGCATTTCTTTGAGCACAGACATTTCTTTGAGCACAGGCATTTCTTTGAGCACAGACATTTCTTTGAGCACAGGCATTTCTTTGAGCACAGGTATTTCTTTGAGCTCAGACATTTCTTTGAGCACAGACATTTCTTTGAGCATGTGCATTTCTTTGAGCACAGGCATTTCTTTGAGCACAGACATGTTTTTGAGCACGTGCATTTCTTTGAGCACCTGCATTTCTTTGAGCACAGACATTTCTTTGATCACAGACATTTCTTTGAGTACAGGCATTTCTTTGAGCACGTGCATTTCTTTGAGCACAGACATTTCTTTGAGCACAGACATTTCTTTGAGCACAGACATTTCTTTGAGTACAGACATTCCTATGAGCACATGCATTTCTTTGAGCACGTGCATTTCTTTGAGTACGGACATTCCTTTGAGCACAGGCATTTCTTTGAGCACGTGCATTTCTTTGAGCACAGGCATTTCTTTGATCACAGACATTTCTTTGAGTACAAACATTTCCTTGAGTACAGACATTTCTTTGAGTACAGACATTCCTATGAGCACGTGCATTTCTTTGAGCACGTGCATTTCTTTGATCACAGACATTTCTTTGAGTACAGACATTTCTTTGAGTACAGACATTTCTTTGAGTACAGACATTCCTATGAGCACGTGCATTTCTTAGAGCACGTGCATTTCTTTGAGTACGGACATTCCTTTGAGCACAGACATTTCTTTGAGCACAGGCATTTCTTTGAGCACGTGCATTTCTTTGAACACGTGCATTTCTTTGAGGACAGACATTCCTTTGAGCACAGGCATTTCTTTGAGCACAGACATTTCTTTGAGCACAGACATTTCTTTGAGCACAGACATTTCTTTGAGCACAGACATTTCTTTGAGCACAGGCATTTCTTTGAGCACAGACATTTCTTTGAGCACGTGCATTTCTTTGAGCACAGGCATTTCTTTGAGCACGTGCATTTCTTTGAGCACAGGCATTTCTTTGAGCACAGACATTTCTTTGAGCACAGACATTCTTTGAGCACAGACATTTCTTTGAGCATGTGCATTTCTTTGAGCACAGGCATTTCTTTGAGCACAGACATTTCTTTGAGCACGTGCATTTCTTTGAGCACAGGCATTTCTTTGAGCACAGGGATTTCTTTGAGCACATGCATTTCTTTGAGCACAGGCATTTCTTTGAGCACAGGGATTTCTTTGAGCACGTGCATTTCTTTGAGCACAGGCATTTCTTTGAGCACAGGCATTTCTTTGAGCACAGGGATTTCTTTTAGCACAGGGATTTCTTTGAGCACAGGCATTTCTTTGAGCACAGGCATTTCTTTGAGCACAGGGATTTCTTTTAGCATAGGCATTTCTCTAAGCATGCACTTGAGTATGAGTTCCCTGACAGTATTACCTAAGTGATTTTGGAGAAAGAAAAAAAAATTCTACCTAAACATCTTACAGACAGATGCTGGGGTCATTTGTACTGAGACTTCTTAATTATCTAACTTCTTCTTTAACATACAGACATTGTAATATAATGAACAGTTCTTTGTCCTTTATTCATTCGAGACATGGAATCCTCAATTAACCTTACAACTGGTACCATGTTCAGATCTTATCTTGTAGCGGTCTGGTACTACCATACCCCCCCAAAATGTATAACCTGGGAAAGGATGCAGCAGGAACCTGGCAATGTCTACCATTAAAGTCTGTGTTCAGAAACCTTGTATACTAATAGAATATACAGGACAGGACAAAATGGCTTCCAGCATGGCCATGTTACATTATGTTGATATAAGTTCAGGCCTTCCGGTTTAATTCTGTGAGCACAGAATAATTCCGACACGACATGCAGCTAAACCCTCCTATTCTGCAATAAGCCAGACTGAATTTAATTTTACAGCTTTATTAAAAAAACAGGGTAGGAGAAACTATGGGAAAACATATGAGAAATACATATAATCAATGTATAAAATGTACAAAAACACAATGAAGTAACTAGACTGCAGATGGCAATAAGTCCATGCTCACCAGCAATGCAGCTTGTAGCGGATATAGGTTTAGTCCATCAAAATGTGCTGCGAGGATGATGGCTGGTTTCCTCTCCCTCAGTTTTAAGATGCAGTTTGAGCTCCCAAGATGCACCTATTTCTTTTTCTCAAAATGAGGGATGATGGGAGTTCTTATTAAAGTTAAAATTTAACTTCTGAAAAATCTTTAACTTTTACAAAACAGTAAATTTATTTTGTGCTTCATCTATTGGCCAAATGTATTTTTGCAGAGAAAACAGACATAATGAACTTTGCTGAAGGTGGAACAAGTATGCAGTTTTGGAGTTTGGTCTATGCTTTCTGCTTACTTGTTCCTCATCCTTGATTCAGAAAGTGTTAAGATCAGAGACAGCTAGGCAACAAGCATTTTCAAAAGGAGGTCAGAAATAGCAGCCTCTCTTTTCCCTAAGTAAATGCTTACCTTTAAAGTAGACCTGGATATTTTGCAATCACTTCTCATTTCCAAATGAACTCTGAGAGGTACATAGACACACGCTTAAAGTGTAAAGCTTAAAGCACATGTAGACCTATTATTACGCTACCCACCTTCGATTTCTAATGTCATGGAACACCCACTACCCCCCCCCAACATATGGACTGAGATTGAACCTTTGCAATTAACTCTGACACATCCATGCTCCCTCCTTTGGTCGACTTCGGCGGTGGATGTTGCTTCTTTTCATCATCTCTTTCTTGGTCCGATGCAATTCTCCCTGACTATCTGGCAGAAATGTAAGGCTAAATTTGCACTGGCCTCAGATTGTTCTCTACTGATCAATATTCTTTTTAATCCCAACCTCCCGGGTAGCCTGGCCATGTCCCGAGTGCTCCCTTGGGTCGCAGCCGACCTTTTCCAACTACACCACTTGGCACACCCTGTAACTCGGAAGCTACAACCATTCTCGGACCTCCAGAAAAAAGATCACCTACCTTCCCAGCATCTATATGTTTATCTTCAAAAGTGCCATTTTTTCTCTACCATATCACCCTCAATGACCCTTGGGAAGCACACTCCCTTTGAACGTTTATGTATACAAGGCCCACATCAAAGGGGTATCATCTCCAATACATATAAACTCGTTATGGACAATTCTCCTTTATCTAATGACACTCACCATTACATGCGCAAGTGGTCCCAGTTTTTACAATGTGACATTGATCTGACACTGCGGAAAAAATTTGGGAAAACGCACCCAGATCCTCTGTATGCGTAGTTTATAAGGAAAATACATACAAAATTATGATGTTGTGGTACAAAACCCCTGAAGTACTCCATGCCTGTAACCCGCATGCTTCTTCTGTCTGCTGGCGCTGTGGGAAGGACTTTGGCTTTCTCTACCATATTTTTTGGTCATGTGGGTCCATTACTCCTTTTTGAGAAGAGGTGTTGTCCTTATTACACTTGCTATTGCATACCTCTCTCCCTTTCAAGCCTCTATACTTTTTATTGAGCCTGCCTTTTCCGGGACTCTCCAAACCATCATGGAAACTCTCCACGCATGTTATGACTGCGGCCAGAAGAAGCATTCCTATGCGTTGGCTATCCTCCATATCTCCTTCGATGCTGACTTTGTTTAAAATTATTGCTGATGTAAGATAGATGGAATATTTGACCGCTTTACAAGCTTGTTCGATTGCTGTGTTTGAGGCAGTATGGAACCCATGGGATGTTTTTATTTCTTCTCAACCTGCCCAAAATGTACGAATTTAACTGCTCCTCCACTGTTATTTTGTGACATTATATGTTCTGTACCCTCTCAGATTTCTACCATCGATGAGCTTCTTTCTCTTTTTTCTCTTTCAAATGTGATGTATGTATATACATGTGAAAATCAATAAAACTGTTAATTATAAAAAAAAGCACATGTAATAGCCCGCTGTCAGCTGATTCTGGGTCACAGGAGTGCAAAAGTAAGCAAGTAAAAGAAAAGTATGACCAAGAAAGCTTTGGCCATACTTCTCTTTTAACATAATCTCTGTTTTGACCAGAGGTGTCTAAAACATTTTTAATAATATTCGGTGAGCTTATTAATAGGCACACAAAGATCCCCTTTTTTATTACTGACTTGACAGCAGTTTATGTTCATAGCACCCTATTCATAAAAACAGAAGCTCTTACTGCCTTTTTCCAAAACTTCCCAACAGAAACACAGCATAAGCTTGAACTAGAAATATACTTTAGTTTGTCTGGAATAGACGTTAAGAGATCAGGAACAGATGCACTTTGATGGTATGCTGACACAAACATTTACTTAGCTGACATAAAATAAAACAGCAAATGGCTATAAAATGGGTTACAAGATGTAAATGTCAACACTAAGCAAACAGATTTTAGTGCTTTTCTTGAAAATTGGGTGGCTTGGTCTTTGTCAGGTTGACTGTATATCAGTATATTAAGCTGAAAGCCTGTAACCTTCGCAAAGTTAGGTTTTAGGTTTGACACTTTTGTAGTATACATCATGACCCCAGAAAAAATGGTTTTGGCTTTCAACTTTGTTGGCTTGTCAGCTCTGTGTCCAAGGCTAATCTCTCATCCAATATAATGTTGCGGCAGCATCCTAAAAATATTAATTTTCAAGAGATGAGAGGTACCCAGGGTTATTGTATATGACTATTTCATGTGATTGTGCTGCACCCTGAGGATTTTTCCCTAGAAAAATAATATGGTAATTTTTCCTCAGTTTGTGGTCCTATATGTCTTCATACACAGTATGTTGGCAACATCTGTGCCACATCCCTAATGGTTTTTTTTTGCTGGATTTTTGAGGGACAACTTACACCAAATAAACTAAAATACAAATAAACTTTATTACAAAATTCAAAATAATAAAATCCATTAGAAGCATAAATTGAAATTTCCTCCACAGGCCATATTATTTTGCTAGTCAAGATCCAACCTTTTAACAACCCAACCTTTCCAACTCTTTCAAGCAATTTAATTACAACATGTATGTAGTTTACGTAGCTCAACATGTTTTTTGGATGGCAAAATACTTCCTCAAGAGCTGCTATGAAGGATAATTAAAATATCACTAAATGAAAATAAAGAAGCGTGTTCTGCCCTCACTACACGTGACTGAGGTATAATTAGACAGACAGCTAACTCTCCTCCCTTAAAAACTCATTGATGCAGGCGCTAGAGTCCTCTTTTCAACTTTTATTGCAGGGAGTTAGAGTAAAACTACAAATGAAGGAAATGACATTCAATCAGCATATACTATATACAAAATATACATTCCTGACATGCTAGTCTAACTAGGGAAAGGGTTTTAAACATACCATCGATGTTTCTGATAGGCTGACGACAGAACTGCAGCTGAATAAGTGTGGAGTCTTCTGGAGGAGATGTAAAATGGCTGCTAGGAAATGTCTCTCAAGACCTCATGGTGAAGACCATAGGATGATGAGAAAAGTACAGTGGCTTTTAACCATTAGCCGCCCGGCCTATAGCCGTTTGGTGGCCGCAAAAATGCTGTAGCTTTCCAGGGTGTACGCCATTTGGCATCCTCCCGAACATGCTCAGTTTGCGCGGTTGCAGAGCCACGCAGCGGCGTGATCTGTCACCGGCCGTGTACCTCGGACACGGCCGATGACAGATCTGAGTACCAGCCCCCGTTGCCAGTACCATGTGACCTGCTGTGACCAATCACAGCAGGTCACATGACAGTTGTATACAATGGATGGCTTCATTCATGCCATCCATTGTATACTAGTGCCTAGCTGTGAATGGTCACAGCAGGTCACATGCACATGTCATGTGATTAACTGTGGCCAAATCACAGCTAAGCACAAAAAAAAAAAAAAGCCTGAATGAATCGATGTCATTCAGGTAAATGCTTGCTTATAGCAAAGTAATTCTTTGCTAGAAGGAAATTGTGTAAAAAAAAAAATACTGATCACTTCCCCAAAGTAGTACAATGTTACTATGGTAACATTGTACTACTTTGGTCATAGTAAAATATGAAAAAAAATCTTTAAAAAAATTTAAAAAAATGTAATAAAAAATTAAAAATAATAAAAAAATAAACAAAAACAAAAAATATATATTTTTTTTTTTTTAAATAATTTTTTTAATTTTTTCATTTTCTGAAAAATTATGACCAAAAAAATACAACTTCAAAAAACTCGCCATTCCTCTTATGAAGTATGTCAGACTGTCTACTCTGCAAAAAGGGGTCATTTGGGGATATCTGTACTGTTCTGACATTCTTGGACCTCAAGAAATTAGATTGGCTGTCAGTACTTCAGGATTGATCAATATTCAGGTCTATCCCATAGTTTGTGAACTCTATAACTTTCCTACAAACTAAAAAATACATCCTAATTTGGGTTATTTTCAACAAAGACATGTAGCAGAATACATCTTGGCCTAAATTTATGAAGAACAATTATTTATTTGTAAACTTTTATAACAGAAACATTTTTTCAAAATATTTGGTCTTTTTTTGTTAATTTAGCAAAAAATAAAAACTCCAGCGGTGATTAAATACCACCAAAAGAAAGCTCTAGTTGTGTGAAGAAAATGATAAAATTTTAGTTTGGGTACAATGTTGTATGACCGCGCAATTGTCATTCAAAGTGTGAGAGTGCTGAAACCTGAAAACTGGCCTGGGCAGGAGGGTGTAAAATTGCACGGTATTGAAATGGTTAAGCAACAATATGTGTAACTACAGAAAATAATCTATAAAACTGTAATTATACAAAAGAGCCGCTAGATGGCAATATTACAATTGACCTTACATTCCATAGCATAATACAGTGCTTCTCAATTATTTTCTGTCATGCCACCCCTAGGAAGAAGAAAACATTTTGCGCCCCCCCCGCGCGACTGTAAATAGTATCATTTGTCTATAAAATTGTTATAAGTAGGAATAGTGCCCCATCATTGGTGTCAGTGGGAGGAATAGTGCCCCATCATTGGTGTCAGTGGGAGGAATAGTGCCCCATCATTGGTATCAGTGGGAGGAATTGTGCCCCATCGTTGGTGTCAGTGGGAGGAATAGTGCCCCATCATTGGTGTCAGTGGGAGGATTAGTGCCCCATCATTGGTATCACTGGGAGGAATAGTGCCCCATCGTTGGTGTCAGTGGGAGGAATAATGCCCCATCATTAGTATCAGTGGGAGGAATAGTGCCCCATCATTGGTGTCAGTGGAAGGAATGGTGCCCCATTGTTGGTGTCAGTGGGAGGAATAATGCCCCATCATTAGTATCAGTGACACCAATGATGCGGCACTATTCCTCCCACTGACACCAATGACACTTGCTGACCCCTGTTGCAGTATGGTGCTGCTGCAGCCAGCATATGTGGTTGCAGCAGCACCTCTGCACTGCACACCTACCGGCTTTTCCCTCACTCGATTTTCGCGGGTCCGCTCGGCTCCGCCTCCTCACCCGTGATTGGCCGCCTGTGTACCTTTCCTGAGCTACAGTTCTGGCGGCCAATCACCAGTGAGGAGGCGGAGCCGAGCGGCAGGAGTGAGGGAGTGCCCGGAGTGACGGAAGGAGCAGCGCTTCCTGGATGGATCATTGTGGGAGCCAGGTAAGAGACAGCAGCCCTCTGCCCACCCCTGTACGCGCCCCCCTTGATGGAGCCTCAAGGGGGGGCGCGCCCCACTATTTGAGAAGCACTGGCATAATACAACTAACAAAGCACATGACATAAGCATATGCTGAAGGCATGACAATGAGAATACACATTTAACCACTTGCCCTCCTGAGGATTTACCCCCCTTCCTGACCACGCCATTTTTGCGCTACAGTGCTGGGTTACTTTAACTGACAATTGCGTGGTCATGCAATCGAATTTTATGTCCTTTTTTTCCCATGAGCTGAGCTTTCTTTCAGTGCTTTTTGATCGCCTGTGGTTTTTAATTTTTTGCGCTATAAAAAAAAAGATCGACAAATTTGAGAAAAAAAACTATATTTTTGCTATTAAACATGTCCAGTAAAAAAATTTGAAAAATCAAATTTCGTCATAAATTTAGGCTACAATGTATTGTTATATGTCTTTGCTACAAAAAAGTCCCAATACGTGTAAATTAATTGATTTACATGAAAGTTATAGCGTTTACAAATGGCGGTATATATACTGGGATTGTTTTTTAATACTAATAATGGCGGCAATCAGAGATCTATGGCGGCGATCAGCGACTTATGGAGGGACTGCGGCGGGCATTCTGACACTGGGGGGAACTGACTTGGTGTCACTGACATCCCCAGTGACACCAATACAGTGATCAGTGGTAAAAAAAGCATTGACACTGTACTAATGGCGCTGGGCAGGAATGGGTTAACATGAGGGGTAATCAAAGGGTTAACTGTGTGCTGGGAGTGTTTTACTGGGCAGCGGTGTGTTGGTGCTTTACTGTAAGCATACTGACTCTGGAGCAGTGTGCCAGAGTCGACAGGGAGGGGGACTGTTAGTAAACAAAGCAGCACTCCTCTCCGTCGGAGATCTTCGGTAATTACCAGGTAATCACCAGGCGCCAGCGGGGAATCACCGGCCGGGCCCTGGTGATTGACAGTTGTGGCCACGAATGGTGGAGTGCACCCCTACCTGGAAATACAAAATTACGTATCTATCCGTGATTTTGCACACCCCTGCCACCCTGTAGCAGTATTTCTGCTATAGGGCGGCGGGGAAGCGGTTAATGTACAATATAATTGTGTATTCTCATCTGTATTTTTGGAATGTTTATATTGTCACTTTAATTATTCTCCATTGCCGGGTATAGTGCACAATTCTATCTGGACTCCTGTCAGGCCCTTTACTGATAATACCGGTTTGTACATTGGATGTACTGCTATTATTTTTTTTCTATAAAGCTTGTAGTATTTGTATACTGGTGTGAATCTATATACTTATGGTTAATTTATTTATTTATTTATTTATTACAGGTACTTCTATAACGCTGCCAATTTACGTAGCGCTTTACATATATATTTGTACATTCACATCAGTCCCTAACACTGACGTATAAAGCCGTTCATAACACTGCCCCTAATTACATCACTGATCTTGTCTCTAAATACCAGCCAAACCGTACTCTCTGCTCCTCGCAAGACCTCCTACTCTCTAGCTCCCTTGTCTCCTCCTCCCATGCTCGTCTCCAGGATTTCTCCAGGGCTTCACCCATCCTCTGGAATTCCCTACCCCAAGCTATCAGGCTATCGCCTACTCTGCTCACCTTTAGGTGCACTCTGAAAACCTATCTCTTCAGGGAAGCCTACCCCGCGCCCAGCTAATACTGGAATCCACTACTCCTCCTACCACTCCATCCCCCACAGCTAATTACCTCCCGTACCACAATCCCCTCCCTCCTAGATTGTAAACTCCAAGGAGCAGGGCCCTCTAATCCCTCTTGTATTGAACTGTATTGTTGCTGTATTGTCTCCCTCCATAACGTAAAGCGCTGAGCAAACTGTTGGCGCAATATAAGTCCTGTATAATAATAATAACCCTCAAGGAGTGTACAATCTAAGGTAATGTTATACACTCACCGGCCCCTTTATTAGATATACCTGTTCAACTGCTCAGTAACACAAATTGCTAATCAGTCAATCACATGGCAGCAACTCATGTGAGTCATCTAGACATGGTGAAGATGACTTGCTGAAGTTCAAACCGAGCATCAGAATGTGGAGGAAAGTGACTTTGAATGTGGCATGGTAGTTGGTGCCAGATGGGCTGGTCTGAGTATTTCAAAAACTGCTGATCTAGTGGGATTTTCAGACACAACCATTTCTAGGGTTTGCAGAGAATGGTCTGAAAAAGAGAAAATATCCAGTGAGCCGCAGTTGTGTGGACGAAATTGCCTTGTTGATGTAAGAGAAGAATGGGCAGACTGGTGTGAGATGATAGAAAGGCAACAGTAGCTCATATCAATATGGACCAAAACCTCTGAGGAATGTTTCCAACACCTTGTTGTATCTATGCAACAAAGAATTAAGGCAGTTCCGAAGGCAAAAGGGGGTCCAACTCAGTACTAGCAAGGTGTACCTAATAAAGTGGCCGGTGAGTGTATAATGGTTGCAGTAGTTCTTCTTCTCCCAATTACTTTGATCAGATTACTGATTAATATCCCAGGAAGGAATTCTCCTCTGTTCACATTGGCCCTGTCCTGGGTGGAGACACTACCAATTTGTTATCAATCCCACTCTTCACTTAGCGAAGGTTCTGGCACTTTTATTTACCTACAGGTTTAATGCAATATCCTGTTTGGGGAGAGCCATTTCTTATAACCCCCCAAAAAAAGAGGTATAAAAAGTATTACAAAAATATAACTATTACAACTACCTCTTCGTTCTATCTATATATAATATCACTTTTCAGAAGCAGGCTTGACATCCTGGAGCCAACGCAGCTAAAGACTATTGTGCCTTGAATAAACCTCATAGCTTATCTGTAGAGGTTAAGCACAGGCAATGCTAGCACATTGTTTCCCATTTTACAACGTATTATCATATCCAACATTGAGATCTGTAATGATGTGGAGATTAAATTAGCATTAATAATACTGATTAATATTAATGAATTTCTGGTTGGCTTGCTAGCAAATGGGTATTAAACTACTTTGGAAATACATTGTCCAGAACAGAAGAACATTCATCTTACAAGCGATGCAGAAAATGAAACCCTTATGTAAGTACTCATGGATTCACGTTACCCCTTAGACTTGAAATAAATGAACCAGAAATGTCAATATTACCATATGGGTTGACAGGTTACCAAGGTCACTATTTTGCATTTCGATGCCTTCGGTAAAAGCCTGAGAGGGGCAACGCTACTGCACAAAACATGTAATTTCTTTGTGCTTTTTCCATTTGTTTGTCATCTCTAGGTCTAGGGCTTTGTATGTAAATTTAGCAGCAGATGTGAATGATGGAAGAGTGCTGGGGACTACAGAGAGCAGTCATTAGATTTCATACATCAATGCATTTGCTGCCCTATGTTTTTTTCTTTGTAGGCTCCTGATTAGTTAGCTGCCTAGTCTGATAAGGTCTCAATAAGATTACCTCTTCTACATTCTGCTATTAAAGTAAACCTATCGTGGGAGAAACATTTGGCCTGTGGTTGCCAACATCTTTCTGAAAATGCTACCTGCTAGGCTGTTATGATCAGGGCCAGTGCTAGACGATTTTGCACCCTAGGCAAGGCCAGCTACTTGTGCTCCCCACCCCCTAAAAAAATAAATACATTTTTTTTTTAAAACAAAATATTAAATCAACAAAACATGAAAGTGCAAAATTTCTTTTACTTTGTAAAAATAAATACATAAGATGCCACCAGCACCAATATTAACCACTTGCCGTCCAGCCACCGCATATAAACGGTTGCAGGGCGGCACTCGTAGGCAAAACCACGTTTTAAAACGTGGTTCTGCATAACAGGTAGGGGGCGCACGTGAGGCAAGCCTGCCCTGCCTGTCCCGCGGGTGTCAGCAGCGGGTCTCCGCCGCCGGGTCACGGGCGGTTATTTTCCCTTGATGAGCGGTGATCGCTGACACAGAGCAGGGCTGCATTGTTTACACACAGCCCTGCTCTGTGACAGTTCCCTGACAAGCTGACGAGGGAGAGAAGAGTTTCTCTCCCTCCCCCCGTCCAGTACACACCCCCGCCCCGTAGTAAAACACTCCCCTCACACAGTAAACACTAAATATGTTAACCCCTTCCTCCCCAGTGACATTAGTACAGTGTCAGTGGGTTTTTTTTTCACTGATCACTGTATTGGTGTCACTGGGGATGTCAGTGACATCAAGTCAGTTCCCCCCAGTGTCAAAATGTCCACCGCAGTCCTGCAGTCCCACCATAAGTCGCTGATCGCCGCCATAAGTCCCTGATCGCCGCCATAATTCGCTAATCGCCACCATTATTAGTATAAAAAAAATTAAAAATCCCAGTATCTTTCCTGCCTTTTGTAAACGCTATAACTTTCACGTAAACCAATTAATTTACACGTATTGGATTTTTTTTTTTTAGCAAAGACATGTCGCAGAATGCATTTTGGCAGAAATTTATGACTAAATTTGATTTTTGCATTTTTTTTACTGGACATGTTTTATAGCAAAAAGTCCACAATATCGTTTTTTTTCCTCAAAATTGTCAGCCTTTTTTTTTTATAGCGCAAAAAATAAAAACCGCACAGGCAATCAAATACCACCAAAAGAAAGCTCAATTTGTGGGGAAAAAAAGATGTAAATTTCATTTATGTACCATATTGCATGACAGCGCAATTGTCCGTTAAACTAGCGCAGCGTTGTATAGCAGAAAAATGGCGTAAATTGCAGTATTTATACCATAGTTTGTAGACGCTATAACTTTCACAGAAAGTAATCAATATACACTTATTGGGATTTTTTTTACCAAAAACATGTAGCAGAATACATTTTGGCCTAAATTTATAACCAACTTTGAGTTTACTATATATTTTTTATAGCTGAAAGTAAAAAATATTGTTTTTATTCAAAATTTTTGGGCTTTTTTTGTTTATGGCGTGAAAAATAAAAAGCGCACAGGTGATCAAATTACACCGAAATAAAGCTCTATTTGTGTGAAAAAAAGGACATAAATTTCGTTTGGGTGCAGCATTGCATGACTGCACAATTATCAGTTGAATTAGTGCAGCGCCGAGTAGCAAAAAGAGGCCTGGTCATTAAGGGGGGTAAATCCTCTGGAGCTCAAGTGGTTAAAGACACAATCAGTGTCACGAATGGACTGTGGCTGGCAGTGGCAGGGTGACAGTTGCAGTGAGTGGAGGATGATGGATCCAAACTCTGCCAGATCCCAGGCTGGAATTCTCCAGGCAATGGGGGGAGTAAAACGCTGTAACAGCATGTAGCCAAGCCACACACAGAGAACACTTCTAACCTAATATGATAAACTAAGAGTGGCTGCATACACCAAATTGCATCCCCACGACACTAAAAAATAAATGAGTAAATAAATAGTGCTGCACTACTCACTAAACTTAACCATAAAGCAAAAAGTAAACACCTTACAGAGCCCCTAACTAAGGTAATATACCGTAAGTGCATATCCTGAAATAACCAAGCACAAATACCAAATATGAACAAATCAATTTGTGCAACTTCAACCTATGCTACATTGTGAAAAGTATTGGGACGTTGCCTTTACACACACATGAACTATAATGGTGTCCCAGTCTTAGTCCGTAGGGTTCAATAATGAGTTGCCCCACCCTTTGCAGCTATAACAGCTTCAACTCTTCTGGGAAGGCTGTACACAAGGATTAGGAGTGTGTCTATGGGAATGTTTGACCATACTTCCAGAAGCGAATTTGTGAAGTCAGGCACTGATGTTGGATTTGAAGGCCTGGCTCGGATGAGAAGGCCCGGCTCGCAGTCTCCACTCTAATTCATCCCAAAGATGTTATTTTGGATTGAGGTCAGGAATGTGTAGGCCAGTCAAGTTCATCCATCCCAAACTCACTCGTCCATGTCTTTATGGACCTGGCTATGTGCACTGGTGTGCAGTCATTGCTCTGTCATTTTACATGGCCTACAAATTCATGGCTGAGTTGCTGTTGTTCCCAGTTGCTTCCACTTTGTTATAATACCACTAACAATTGATCGCAGAATATTTAGTAGCAAGGAAATTTCACGGATGGACTTACTGCACAGGTGGCAACCTATCATGGTACCATGTGTCCAGCTAAGACCAGTCCTAGGTTGCTAATATGGTTCACATATATGTGTATACCAAACCTGCCAATAACCTCAGTACAGTATATATGTGCATATGTTAAAGCCAAAAGCAGAATCATTGCTGTGATTTATGTCTTTGATTGTTATATGACATTTATATATTCATTGTGTTAGCAGAAGCAGAAAAGGAAAAAATGCCTTTAAGAGTTAGTATAAGGTGAGCCAATCACAGACAGCCTCACACTGTACAGAGCCTTAACCAATCCCAGCCAGTTTCACATTTATGCCTGTGTAAAACTCCCTGCTAGGATTTTCTAGAGACACATGCTCACCAGACAGAGGAGGAAACAGACAGTTCCAATCAGAGAAGCTTTATGGAAACAGAGAAGGCCAAATAGGTATTTAATGCACTTGTGTGTTCCTCTGTTGTTTACAGTGCAGGTAGATCTGTATGTTAAAACTGTTGTGTGTGTTTACTTGTAGTTCCACCGAATTTACGAACTTATCGAACTTACGAACTTACGAAATTATCGAATTTACGAACTTATCGAATATAACGAATTTATAAATCCAAGTGAATTTATCAATCTATCGAAATATACAGAAAAAAATTTATTGAATCTATTGAACCTATCGAGATAAGCTATCGAATCAAACCACTGTAATATGAAAGGAATAAGCTACTGTATGATAAATGAAACAAGCCATTGTAAGCAGTGTTATATGAAGAAGATTGAAGTTATTAAAGAAGTTAACTAAAGTATTCGGTGTGCTCTTTAAACCTACTGCATCCATAGAGCGGCATTGGAGGAATTACAGAGTAAAGTCAGTCTAATCAACAAAGAAACAGCAACTGCATAATTTTTCTAATGCCACAGCGCACTAGGCACCAAAGGATGCTGCGCCTGCCACACCATGCTTGAATTCACTGAGCTCCTGAGAGTTACCCATTCTTTCACAAATGTATGTAGAAGCAGTCTGCATGCCTAGGTGCTTGATTTTATACACCTGTGGCCATGGAGGTGATTGGAACACCTGAATCCAATGATTTGGAGGGATGTCCCAATACATTTGGCAATATAGTGTATGTGCAAATAGATAATCTGAGTAATGTGTATATGTATATATATATATATATATATATATATATATATATATATATATAAAACAAAGCACACAACACATAAAAAAATATTAAATAATAGTAAATTAGATAAACACCTGGCTGAGCCCTCAACCCAGTAACAGTCTGTGATTAAATGTCTGTAAATGTAGTAAAAATTGAGATCTGTAATGTAGAAAAATCTTTAAATCAGCATATATTTCACACCTGACTTGAAAAGTGATCACCCTTAAATATCCTCCTCCAGCTAGCGTGCACGCTCACCTCCCATTTTAACCTATAGCGAATATAGGTCAAATGTGCTTTAATATCAACCTGAAATACAACCAGCTCTCCTCTGTAAGTGTACTTTACTGGTTCCTTCTCCAATTCCTCATCAGAAATCCATGTTCAAAAAAACATTAAAGGACATGTTTAATATATAAAAACCACACATAGAATACTCAACTTATAAAATTGGCCCAACAGACCCATACAAGCATTGGTGATAAAATACATTGAAACAGGTGTATCAAGATGGCGGCCGCCGTCTGACTGGAAATTCTGTCGCCACACTTCCTTCCTACACATTACATCACAAATAACGTGACTTCCTCAGGGATAGCTATCTATCCCGTAGGTTATCTTGTAAGTTTAGTGAGTAGTGCAGCACTAGTTATTTATTGAAAAGCAGACAATAATTTAACTCGTACAGTTTGTGAAGTTGCAAGGGTATCTGCACTCCAAGATATTTAATGGGGTCTTGTGCTCATTGAAAAGCAAATTTATTGGCAAGGATGTCTCGGGTGCCTGCAGGTAGTGAAATATCTAGGCAATACAATTTTGAGGTGTTGATTTTAAAATTACTGAGGGAGCCAAAAATGTCCAGTTCCTTTAATAATGAAGGGAAAGCTATCAATGGGTTGTTATTATGGAGCAAAAGATCATCTGCAATTATACTTACCTTATACTGCTTACCAGCAATCTTTACTCCTTGTAATGAGTCATTAGCGCGCAAAGCTGTTGCCAAGTGCTCCATTACCAGTATATACAAAAGCGGGGAAAAAGGCATCTCGTTTTACAATCTATTTCAGGGTGTCATTAATTTATTGTTGACACCGACTCCAGATCGCATGAGAACAACAGCAAATAATAATAATAATAAGTGGCTTTGAGGGGCATGGGTGGATGCATAGCTGTATGTCTCCTTCCCTTTTGCTCACAATGCTCCTTTTTGCCCTTTCTTTTTTCTTCTTCCATTTTTGTATACATGCTGTCTTCCTTGCTCTTACTGCACTCCCTTTGGGTAGTTTATATATAGTTAACTAGTGGTTTGAAATGAGCTTTGCCATAGAATAATAAACACACACAAAATTGGCTTTGGTCTAGATTATGCTATAGCTCTCATGATTAGGAACAGGCTATATTCTACAACCTACTATAATATCGTCAAATATATAGTATTACTCTTTATACACTTTGTTAAATTAAAAATTCCTCACAGATTGTTCACACATTCATCACAGATTGTTCTGGGTTTTAAGGTCTACGGTGTGCTCTAAAAGAACGCCAAGTAAGTTCACCTGGAGGTGACTGCTATTGAATCCAAATAGTTTTTCTCCTTCCAATACAATTTAGGTTCAGTTTTCTAATTTTGGAGTACAGAAGGGTCAGAACCTCAATCAACCTGTATTGTTGCGTTTGTACCTACTTGGCAGAATGAGTTTTGAGCAGAAGTCAAACAAAACTGGTGGGAAATCTCCTGCAGGTTCGTGTGCTTCAATAAAAACTAAAATGTCCTTTTTAGGGATATATCTCTTCACGTCCTATCCAGGTGACAGATGCCAGACAGAACAGAAAGAGAGATTTTCTTATGGAGACATAGACAGCAAGCAAGTTCTAAAACTTCCTTGCTTTAGCCAAAATGGAAAAATGAGTTTTGGCTGAAATTGGGATTTATGTTTTTAAAAAGAGAACTCCAGGGTAAAATCAAAAATGTTAGCAAATGTTGGTTCCAGTAATGACAGTTCTTTTTTAGGATTTCTGGAGACAGATGTAGCAGAGGAACTGGCTTGGTTAAAGCTTAATAAAGAAATGGGCCCTGATGGTATTCATCCCAGAGTTCCAAGAGAACTTCAAGGTATAGTTGTTGGACCATTAATGGATCTTTTTAGTCAATCTCATCTAACAGGAGAAGTTTCCCATGACTGTCAGACAGCTATACCTATCCACAAGAAGGGCAGCAAGGTTTAAGCTGGCAATTACAAGCCAGTGAGTTTGAGATCTATTGTAGTCAAGTTAATGGAATTACTCCTGAAAAGAAAGATCATTGATCACTTAAAAACACACAACTTGCTGGATCCAAAGCAGCATGGTTTACTGAAAGCAGACCATGTCAGACTAATCTGAATGGATTTTTTGACTATATTAGTAATGTTTTGGACCAGGGTGGTGCTGTGGACATAGCATATCTTGATTTCAGCAAGGCATTTGATACAGTTCCACATACAGATCTTATACAAAGGTTGTACAAGCTAGGACTTAACCCTTGGGTGGTTCAGTGGATATTCAGTTGGCTAAAGGATAGATACCAGAGTGTGGTTGTAAATGGGGTTCACTCGGAACAGAGACCAGTTACTAGTGGTGTACCAAATGACTCTGGATATTGTCCTGTTCTGATTACTCTATATGTAAGTGATACAACTAAAGGGTTATTGGGTAAGGTATGTCTTTTTTGCTGATGATACAAAGGTGTGTAATTGAGTTGATATCCCTGGGGGTGTCTGTAATATGAAACATGATTTGGCATTGCTAGGAGATTGGTCAATGAAGTGGAAACTGCAGTTCAATGTTTCTAAATGTAAATGACTGCAACTAGGGAAAAATAATCATTTCAGAGAGTACAACATTGGGGGTACATTGTTGGCCAGCACAACAGAGGAAAAGGGTTTGGGGGTACCTATTTCAGATGATTGCAAAATGAGCAAACAGTGTGACCAGGCAGTAGGGAAAGCAAATAGAATTCTAGAATGCATCACTAGAGGGATCACCAGCAGGTGGAAGGTGGTCCTGATTCCTCTATATAGATCTTTTGTGAGACCTCATTTAGATTACTGCATCCAGTTCTGGAGGCCTCATTTACAAAAAGATATAATTAACAGAACGAGACAGGAGACAGGCAACCAAAATGGTGAAAGGTCTGAGGGAAATAGCATATCAAGAGAGACTTCAGGAATGTAACATGTACAGTCTGGAGGAAAGAAGGGAATGGGGAAACCTTTAAATACATTAAGGGGGTGAAAAAGGTTCAGGAGGACAGTATTTTCAATACGAAACCAAAATCAGGAACATGTGGACATGACCTCAAACTAACTGGAGGAAAGTTCAACACTAATCTTAGAAAGTATTATTTTACTGAAAGGGTAGTTGATGCTTGGAATAAACTTCTAGCAGAGCTAGTGAGCCAGTCAGCAGTAAATGGCTTCAAACATACTTGTAACAAATATAGATCTATACTCAGGAAAAAAGGTTAATGAAAAAAAAATACAAAGCACATACAGTATAAAAAGAAAAATGGGCAGACTCGATGGGCCACTGCGTCTTTTTTCTGCCGTCACTTTCGTGTGTTTCTATGTTAAATGTGCAAAATCAAATCAGCTACATGCACCATCCTCTATTCAAAGTCAGTAAAAGATTCAACATTGTATGCACCTAAACATAAAGTTTAAAGTTACTATATTGTCCAGGATAAAAAACACCACAATACAGACATAAGAAAATAGCATTTAATGTTATCTACATTATATTTTTAAATTATACTTGCCTAGGTGGATGCAGCATTAATCTGATGCTGCATCTGTCCCCTGACAACTCTAAGGGTGAGAACTGAGCGATGAAACACCACTCACTTCTCCGTGCCTCTCTAAATAGAGAGCGATGACTGCCCGCTGTCTGCTCTGCCACCCCCCCCCCCCCCCAGTGCTCACTGGAGTGCTGGGCTGTGGAGAGGGCAGGAGAAGCTTGCCGAGAGGCTGAGCCGAGTGCTGATCCAGGCCCCTGGGTTGATCCTGATCATATGGTCGGGATCTTCCCCCATCTTGGACCTTCTTGGAGTGACATCAGGAGGCAATGGGATTTAGCCTGCTGTCGGCAGGGCCGTCTTAATAGCATCAAGGGCCCCTGGGAAAAATAATGCACTGGGCCCCTACCAGCCTGCCCCAATTTATGCACCCATTCTCAAGAGTTAAAGTATAAGTAGTTGGTAGAATTAAACATATATTACTATCTATTAACCGTTTCAATACCGTGCAATTTTACACCTTCCTGCCCAGTCCATTTTTCAGATTTCAGCGCTCTCACACTTTGAATGACAATTGCGCGGTCATACAACACTGTACCCAAACTAAAATTTGATCATTTTCTTCACACAAATAGAGCTTTCTTTTGGTGGTATTTAATCACCGCTGGGGGTTTTATTTTTTGCTAAATTAACAAAAAAAGACCAAAAATTTTGAAAAAAAAACATATTTTTCTTTGTTTCTGTTATAAAAGTTTACAAATAAATAATTGTTCTTCATAAATTTAGGCCAAGATGTATTCTACTACATGTCTTTGGTGAAAATAATGCAAATTAGGATGTATTTTTTAGTTTGTAGGAAAGTTATAGAGTTCACAAACTATGGTATAGATCTGAATATTGATCAATCCTGAAGTACTGACAGCCAATCTAATATCTTGAGGTCCAAGAATGTCAGAACAGTACAGATATCCCCCAAATAACCCCTTTTTGCAGAGTAGACAGTCCGACGTACTTCATAAGAGGCATGGCGAGTTTTTTGAAGTTGTATTTTTATGTCATAATTTTTCGGAAAATGAAAAAATTAAAAAAATTATTTTCACTATTTTTTTTTTACATACTGTCACCAGTGCAGTACAGCGTCATCATATAACTGGCATGGCGGTTAACAGGGACACTGACTGGTGACAGTATGAAAAAAAAAATATATATATATATATTTTTTTTTATTATATTTAATTTTTTATTACTTTTTTTTATTTTTTTTAAGATTTTTTTTTCATATTTTACTATGACCAAAGTAGTACAATGTTACCATAGTAACACTGTACTACTTTGGGGAAGTGATCAGTATTTTATTTTTTTTTTTTTTACACAATTTGCTTATAGCAAATAATTACTTTGCTATAAGCAAGCATTTACCTGAATGAAATCGATTCATTCAGCTTTTTTTTTTTTTTTTTTTTTTGTGCTTAGCTGTGATTTGGTCACAGCTAATCACATGACATGTGCATGTGATTAGCTGTGACCATTCACAGCTAGGCACTAGTATACAATGGATGGCATCATGAATGAAGCCATCCATTGTATACAACTCTCATGTGACCTGCTGTGATTGGTCACAGCAGGTCACATGGTACCGGCAACGGGAGCCGGTACTCGGATCTGTCATCGGCTGTGTCCGAGGTGCACGGCCCGTGACAGATCCCGCTGCTGCACCGCTCTGCATTACCGCAAACGGCGCATGTGCGGGAGCACGCCAAATGGCGTGCACCCGGAATGAAGAGGCACATCTGAAGCCGCCAAACGGCCATTGGCCGGGCGGCTAATGGTTAATATTTTTAATAAAACTGATTTTAAACAATAAGAAAACATGCCATAAATCATAGACTTATCAACACAAAGGGCACAGTACAGGGGGGGAGAAAGGCATAATACAGGGGGAGTCAGCAGGGCACAATACTTGGTTCAGAAGGGCACAGTACAGGTTCTGGGATGGTGCCCATGCCATTTCAGGACAGCTTAGTAAAAAGAGTGACAGTCCCGACAAGATTATCATGGGGCCCCTACACATAGGATGCTGCATTAAGACAGCCCTGGCTGTCAGCTGAAACCGGGTCACAGGAGTTCAGAATGAACTGTACTCCTGTGATCTATATTAGAAGTACAACCAAATGACCTTTAAATTTATCTAAAATATTTTACATTACTTTTTGCTTTTTCTTACGTTCACTTGTCACATTGTCTCTTTCTCCTGCATAAATTGCCTCTTACCTGAGGATACTGTGATCTGCATTGTGCTGTGTTGTGCTGTGCTGTGCAAGACTGGCCATTTTGTCGTTGCATGTAGGGCCTGGATCAACCATGGAAGAAAAATATATTACATTTCTAAAGGACAAAGAAACATAAGGAATCTTAAAGCATATCTAAATCCAACAACAAAAATGTAATCTATTGCAACATACCAGTCCAGATATTGTGACTGAATTAGGTTTTGTTTGTCAGGCTAAGATTATATTCAGCAAATACAGAGATTACCTTTTGAGCTTGTCAGATGCAATGTTCTGGTCACTCCCTAAATTGAACTGAAAGCCACACA
Source organism: Staurois parvus (assembly GCF_062004578.1). NCBI lineage: Eukaryota > Metazoa > Chordata > Amphibia > Anura > Ranidae > Staurois > Staurois parvus. Next base: position 2,776,335 of record NW_028318216.1, read on the forward strand.
ATCTTATTTTTGTTCTGTAAACTACTAAGCTACCCTTGCCTTGTGTAATGGAGATTCAAAAGGCAGACATGCAGCATTTGAGGTCCAACCTGTGGGAAAATCATACACACAATCCAATGAGCACGCCAAATGTCCAAGGTAATTTAACGATAAAATAGATTCATACCAGAATAAATCCAATGTGTTTCAGGGGACAAACGCACTCCTCTTTTATCAGGACTACTAAACAAGTACAACTACAAAAGGTCAGAAATCTAAAAGTAAAAGGTAATGAATATAAAAATGAATATACAAGTAAAAAGATAATCAATGTAAAAGTCAAAGGGCATATACCCATTTGCATATAATATATGATTCCAGTAAATAGTAATCTCAAAGATAATAATATTTTACATGCAGACAACAGAGGTCACCATTCTTCACTAGCTAGCAGTGAAATGAATGGCAACATCTCACACAGACAGGAAAATATTACGGTCAATAGACAGTATATTAAAGGGCTGACCATTTTTACATCTTTTTATTCCTTCCTGCCTTGTTCTAAGATGTTGCTAACACACTCACAGTCATTACTGCTCACCCCCATCATCACAAGAGTGAGCTCTCAAGAGTGATATCATATGCAAGGGAGTTTTAGTCAGTTGGGAGTATCTTTGCAACATCCTAGCAAGGACAACAATAGATTGCACCCAACTTATTCTATAAGTAGTTTCTACTTGCTTGTTCTATAAATAGATTGCACCCAACTTATTCTATAAGCAGTTTCTACTTGCTTGTTCTATAAATAGATTCCACCCAACTTATTCTATAAGCAGTTTCTACTTGCTTGTTCTATAAATAGATTGCATCCAACTTATTCTATAAGCAGTTTCTACTTGCTTGTTCTATAAATAGATTGCACCCAACTTATTCTATAAGCAGTTTCTACTTGCTTGTTCTATAAATAGATTGCACCCAACTTATTCTATAAGTTTTTTCTACTTGCTTGTTCTATAAATAGATTGCACCCAACTTATTCTATAAGTATTTTCTACTTGCTTGTTCTATAAATAGATTGCACCCAACTTATTCTATAATTTTTTTCTACTTGCTTGTTCTATAAATAGATTGCACCCAACTTATTCTATAAGTTTTTTCTACTTGCCTGTTCTATAAATAGATTGCACCCAACTTATTCTATAAGTTTTTTCTACTTGCCTGTTCTATAAATAGATTGCACTCAACTTATTCTATAAGTAGTTTCTACTACCTTGTTCTATAAATAGATTGCATCCAACTTATTCTATAAGCAGTTTCTACTTGCTTGTTCTATAAATAGATTGCACCCAACTTATTCTATAAGCAGTTTCTATTTGCTTGTTCTATAAATAGATTGCACCCAACTTATTCTATAATTTTTTTCTACTTGCTTGTTCTATAAATAGATTGCACCCAACTTATTCTATAATTTTTTTCTACTTGCTTGTTCTATAAATAGATTGCACCCAACTTATTCTATAAGTTTTTTCTACTTGCCTGTTCTATAAATAGATTGCACCCAACTTATTCTATAAGTTTTTTCTACTTTCCTGTTCTATAAATAGATTGCACCCAACTTATTCTATAAGTAGTTTCTACTACCTTGTTCTATAAATAGATTGCATCCAACTTATTCTATAAGCAGTTTCTACTTGCTTGTTCTATAAATAGATTGCATCCAACTTATTCTATAAGCAGTTTCTACTTGCTTGTTCTATAAATAGATTGCATCCAACTTATTCTATAAGCAGTTTATACTTGCTTGTTCTACAAATAGATTGCACCCAACTTATTCTATAAGTTTTTTCTACTTGCCTGTTCTATAAATAGATTGCACCCAACTTATTCTATAAGTTTTTTCTACTTGCCTGTTCTATAAATAGATTGCACCCAACTTATTCTATAAGTAGTTTCTACTACCTTGTTCTATAAATAGATTGCATCCAACTTATTCTATAAGCAGTTTCTACTTGCTTGTTCTATAAATTGATTGCACCCAACTTATTCTATAAGCAGTTTCTACTTGCTTGTTCTATAAATAGATTGCACCCAACTTATTCTATAATTTTTTTCTACTTGCTTGTTCTACAAATAGATTGCACCCAACTTATTCTATAAGTTTTTTCTACTTGCCTGTTCTATAAATAGATTGCACCCAACTTATTCTATAAGTTTTTTCTACTTGCCTGTTCTATAAATAGATTGCACCCAACTTATTCTATAAGTAGTTTCTACTACCTTGTTCTATAAATAGATTGCATCCAACTTATTCTATAAGCAGTTTCTACTTGCTTGTTCTATAAATAGATTGCATCCAACTTATTCTATAAGCAGTTTCTACTTGCTTGTTCTATAAATAGATTGCATCCAACTTATTCTATAAGCAGTTTCTACTTGCTTGTTCTATAAATAGATTGCACCCAACTTATTCTATAAGCAGTTTCTACTTGCTTGTTCTATAAATAGATTGCACCCAACTTATTCTATAAGCAGTTTCTACTTGTTTGTTCTATAAATAGATTGCACCCAACTTATTCTATAAGTTTTTCTACTTGCTTGTTCTATAAATTGATTGCACCCAACTTATTCTATAAGTTTTTTCTACTTGCTTGTTCTATAAATAGATTGCACCCAACTTATTCTATAAGTTTTTTCTACTTGCTTGTTCTATAAATAGATTGCACCCAACTTATTCTATAAGTTTTTTCTACTTGCCTGTTCTATAAATAGATTGCACCCAACTTATTCTATAAGTTTTTTCTACTTGCCTGTTCTATAAATAGATTACACCCAACTTATTCTATACGTTTTTTCTACTTGCCTGTTCTATAAATAGATTGCACCCAACTTATTCTATAAGTTTTTTCTACTTGCCTGTTCTATAAATAGATTGCACCCAACTTATTCTATAAGTAGTTTCTACTTGCTTGCTCTATAAATAGATTGCACCCAGCTTGTTCTATAATTCAATTGCATCTGCTTGTTCTATAAATACTGTAGTACCCTGACCCCAGAGGCATGGGGGTGACGACCAGAGACTGGGTGGTCTGACATCTTTCAGAATGTAGAACACTAAGACAATAGTGGGATGTGAGCAGATGGGTGCCAGTCACTTTAAGGTGTAAAGCAAAAAGCGGTTTACTACTCACACCAAAACTCCGGACTAGCAGACTCCACAAAAAGGGAACACAAGTCCTCACAGAAGAGGAACCTTGAAGCTGACCTTGGATTCTGTGATTGTAGTACCTGACTGTAAACCAATTGTTAGACCAGTTGTGAGCACCCTGGGTAGAAGACACCATACTCCAGTAGGGTCCAGGCTCCACATCCAAGCTTTTCCTGACCCCTCAAGACATCTGGATGTCCTCCATGGCTCCTCAGTCCACAAGCACCACAAGCTAGGTCCCAAATCTAGACCGCTGTCATAGCCAAATGGTCACTCTCTCAGGCAGCAGGCCTAAGAGGTTTCAGCAGCACAACACACCACTTCCCCAGACAGGAAGCCCAGGAGAGAACAGACTGAATTCTCAAAGTCACACCCTGAATATTTGTACCTTCGCCCAGCATGCACCAGTGGCAAGGGAACGCCTACTGGTTGTCCAGGAAAAATGAACATTCATAAGTCTGATTAATTCAGCTCTCATTCTATTACCAGAAGCAGCAGTTCCACCTACTCACAACAGAAGGAAACATACAGTAACCAGGGCCCATTAGAAAAGCAAAGAAACTGAACTATCAATCCAGCTAAGCTGACTGCAGTTTAGCACCACTAAATTCGGATAGACACTTCTGTCTAGGGCAGGGGGGCTACATTAGTTTGCACCTGCATTTCCTATAAATAGATTGCACCCAGCTTGTTCTATAAATAGATTGTACCCAGCTTGATCTGAAAACGGATAGCATGTGTTTGTTGTATAAATAAAGTTCACCCAGCTTGTTCTGTAAATACAGTCAGGTCCATAAATATTGGGACATAGACACAATTCTAACATTTTTGGCTCTATACACCACCACAATGGATTTGAAATGAAACAAACAAGATGTGCTTTAACTGCAGACTGTCAGCTTTAGTTTGAAGATATTTACATCCAAATCAGGTGAACGGTGTAGGAATTACAACAGTTTGCACATGTGCCTCCCACTTGTTAAGGGACCAAAAGTAATGGGACAATTGGCTTATCAGCTGTTCCATGGCCAGTTGTGTGTTATTTCCTCATTATCCCAATTACAATGAGCAGATAAAAGGTCCAGAGTTCATTTCAAGTGTGCTATTTGCATTTGGAATCTGTTGCTGTCAACTCTCAAGATGAGATCCAAAGAGCTGTTACTATCAGTGAAGCAAGTCATCATTAGGCTGAAAAAACAAAACAAACCCATCCGAGAGATAGCAAAAACATTAGGCGTGGCTAAAACAACTGTTTGGAACATTCTTAAAAAGAAGGAACGCACCAGTGAGCTCAGCAACACCAAAAGACCAGGAAGACCACGGAAAACAACTGTAGTGGATGACCGAAGAATTCTTTCCCTGGTGAAGAAAACACCCTTCACCACAGTTGGCCAGATCAAGAACACTCTCCAGGAGGTAGGTGTATGTGTGTCAAAGTCAACAATCAAGGGAAGACTTCACCAGAGTGAATACAGAGGGTTCACCACAAGATGTAAACCATTGGTGAGCCTCAAAAACAGGAAGGCCAGATTAGAGTTTGCCAAACAACATCTAAAAAAGCCTTCACAGTTCTGGAACAACATCCTATGGACAGATGAGACCAAGATCAACTTGTACCAGAGTGATGGGAAGAGAAGAGTATGGAGAAGGAAAGGAACTGCTCATGATCCTAAGCATACCACCTCATCAGTGAAGCATGGTGGTGGTAGTGTTATGGCGTGGGCATGTATGGCTGCCAATGGAACTGGTTCTCTTGTATTTATTGATGATGTGACTGCTGACAAAAGCAGCAGGATAAATTCTGAAGTGTTTCGGGCAATATTATCTGCTCATATTCAGCCAAATGCTTCACAACTCATTGGACGCCGCTTCACAGTGCAGATGGACAATGACCCAAAGCATACTGCAAAAGCAACTAAAGAGCTTTTTAAGGGACAGAAGTGGAATGTTATGCAATGGCCAAATCAATCACCTGACCTGAATCCGATTGAGCATGCATTTCACTTGCTGAAGACAAAACTGAAGGGAAAATGCCCCAAGAACAAGCAGGATCTGAAGACAGTTGCAGTAGAGGCCTGGCAGAGCATCACCAGGGATGAAACCCAGCGTCTGGTGATGTCTATGCGTTCCAGACTTCAGGCTGTAATTGACTGCAAAGGATTTGTAACCAAGTATTAAAAAGTGAAAGTTTGATTTATGATTATTATTCTGTCCCATTACTTTTGGTCTCTTAACAAGTGGGAGGCACATATGCAAACTGTTGTCATTCCTACACCGTTCACCTGATTTGGATGTAATTACCCTCAAATTAAAGCTGACAGTCTGCAGTTAAAGCACATCTTGTTCGTTTCATTTCAAATCCATTGTGGTGGTGTATAGAGCCAAAAATGTTAGAATTGTGTCGATGTCCCAATATTTATGGACCTAACTGTAGATTGCACCCAGCGGTTCTATGAATAAATTCCATCTGCTTTTTCTATACATAGTTCGCACCTGCTTAGTCTATAAAAAGATTGCATCTTGCTTGTTTTATAAACAGAGTGCATACAGCTTGTTCTGTAAACAGCTTGTACCCTGCTATAAAAAAAGATCTTCATATAAGATTTTTGTCTAGTCAAATAATTTTTTTTTGTGATGACCATTATATCAGTACATAACAATGACAGGAACTATTGTAGTGTCATGATCTCTGTGTTGCATTGAGCTTGGTGCTCCATCAGTCAAAATCCTGGCAAGTCTTGTTTGCTGTAACTATTGCTGTGCATTTTGCATCTTATTAGAACATGAATTTGACCAGTATGCAAGCTGAGGGAAACAGATAAGATACTAGACTGACAAGCCACAGAAATGTAATACAAAGAAAATCATGCATTGCTACTCAGATAATCTGATTTCGGCACAAGGCTCATATATATTGACCTTTACTAATGTATACACAATTAAATGATATAGCAATAAGAGTAATTTAATATGACATTATTTCCATCAGCAATATCCATTGATTATTCACTTCCAAATGGTGGAATTTGGAGCCATATGATACAATCTGTCAATTAATGAGGGATGAAATAGAAGAGCGAACTGAATTAAATATTTGATCAGTACAAATCATGATCCCAATTATCACTGTATTTTTAAGTTTGTTTTTTTTTCACAATGTATGGGGCTGGTTGTCCTTCATCTTCAGAAATCCACACTGTGATACTCTTTAAAAAATTAAAAAGTTTAGTTTATTAAAGTAAACATATAATTATAGAACTATGTTTTTGCTGACCTCCTTCTGAAAATATACTTGTCTGGCTTTTTGGGTAATTCAGAACATGACTTTGGGTAAGCCTCATGCCTTGTGGCTGTGGTCTTGTTTCCATCAGCATCTCCGACACTGTAGAGAGTGAATAAGCAACAGCATATGAATGTGTGAGAAGCACCTATTGTTTATGTTATTAAATCTTGTTAATTCTAGGTTGTGTAGTACCCAACCATCTTGTGATGGTAAAGAGATAAAAGTGTCTTCTGGAAAGATACAGAAGCTTGGAGGTATAGAGGGTTACATATGTACACTTGGCAAATAATATTGAAGGGTATGCCATTTGGCAATCAGCTTCTTTGAATAAATGATCAAAGGGTATAAATGTATCATGAAATCCAATCTAGCACTTTCCTTTCTGCTGTTAAAGGCATGTAAATACATCTAATAAATATGGATCATGTTTTCGCCACATAATGTAGTGGTCTGAGTTTTTCTACAACAGTTCCAAGTTAAATTCAACTCAGATCTTGGTAAGAACTCCAATTGCCTGGCAATATTCATTCTAAAATTATTTGCAATGAACCTAGGAAACTGATTATATATGTGACTTAAGTCTCTCAACACAGTATCCATGAATAAAACACACACAATTAAAAAAAAATTAAAAAGAAAATTTTATCTGATAATAAAGTTACAGAATAATTACTGACTCAGGTCTCGTGGTGCCAAAATTTTTCCCAGCAGGGCATTGCCTGCAGACATCTCAGGCCACTGAATTTTGATGGTCGTGATGGCATTTCTCCCATCAAAGAGCCTCTTATAGGATGATTCTGAATTGCCCATTTATGCTTCTAAGGTCAATGACTCAGCAGTGCTGTACGTCCAAATTTAGGACAATCCCCCAGAGGACTATTATGTAGAAGAGGCAGATGATCAGAGCTGCTATACCAATAGGCATGACTGCTGCTCTTTGAATTCTATTCATTGGCTTTAATGCAGGGCTTGATACAAAAACAAGATATTGATCTAGCATTATGATATGCTAGCACATAAAATCCTTTTTTCAGTTATAATCTATGGTTTGGGAGCAAACTAGCTATTCTCTTAATAGCACCCAAAACGAAGGCGAGTCAAGAAGTAGCATTATATCAATAGAAATCCAATATTTAATGAAATACCAATGGTTTGTAAGCACTGCAGCAGTGAATATATGACTAGGAATTGAAGTGACACAGAGTTTCTAATATTCTTGGAGTGCTATCATACCAAAATGACATCAAAAGAAAAAGAATAGAAAAATCTTAATCATTCATAGAGGTCATTGGCCTCCACCTGAAAATATTCGTCTCTACTACAGTTTTGTCTAAGACAAAGATACTGGGCAGTAATGGATACTTTATGAAAGGTTCTGGATGAGAGATTGAAGCGTGGAGGATAGTATTTCCCGCAGATGGTTTCCTGAACAAGGATGAGCCCAGGGATCCCTGGCCTGAATGACATACTTAGTTATAAACCTTTCAAGTAATCTATCAAGTCCTGTATTACCTTTTATGACCTCCTGAATTGGCCAAATATAGGTTCCTAGGTTATATATCAACAATCAAGGTATTTAGCATCCATTACATTATAATTAAGTGAACGATATGTATAATGGATAGACCATAGCTATGTAATTTCAGTTAGTAATCAATGTATGTAAAGTGGTGAAGTTATAATGTTTGACACATTTATGATTGCCATTTATTGTAAATCTGCAGCTTTGGACTAGTTATGCTTACTGTTATATACCCAACCTGTTGCTCTGGGGTTTTCCCTTATTTTATGACTATATTTAACTATTTTATAATTTAATGAGAAGAGGTAGTATAGCTCACATATGGCAATTTAGTTGGGTGTATGTTGTGGTTGCATGTAATGCCTGAGAGCTCTTAGGTAGCTCCATTGGGTAGCATCCTGCAGCCATGCTGCCATTATCTGTTGGCTGGCCATTAGTCCTGTTCTTCCCCATCAATCTATTGCAATGGTGTAATTGGTTACCCAATTGTTTCACTGAAGTATTTCAGCATGTGTTAACATCCCCAACCTTAAGAGTCAATGGAGTTCCGCTAGAGATTGTGCAGTCTAGTGGTCAAAAAATATTTTTGGCCATTAGGAGGTGCTGGTCCTTCTGCCCAAAAAGTGAGAAATGTTCTTGCACTAGAATCCTGTGGTTTCAGCTCTCCTTTGGTCGTGTCCGACGCATGTGCATCCATATTCTTCTGGCGACGTCAGATGCTGGAAGGGTGGGGGGTATACAAGGCCGCTGTCTCTGGTGGTCATCTTGCCAGAGCTACCCGGTCTGCCCTGTCTATGCGATGCTCCCAGCTTCTGTGGTGAGATATTAACAGTATTGTGTCAGTGGATTCATATGTTGATGTTTGTGAGTTTGATTGTATTCCCTGGTTAAGACCTGGGGTGTAGTGTTAGTTTTGTACATATAAAAATGTGGATATCATTGTGATGACCAAATTTAAATAGAGTATCTACTTTGGTCCATTTCTTACTATATTTAACTTTTATTACTTACCATCTATAACTCCCCATATGGGTCTCTATATGCACATAAGGGTACATAAGTGTGTTTATTAGTTTATGACCTAAATGGCATATTATACGATCAATCATCTTATCACAAACTGTTGGTCCATGGAGAGATCAATCCTTTGAAACTGGGACTACTGTTCTTCCATCATCTGGAAGCCCTCTTGTGGTCTTGTTTTACGAATCTTGTAAGTCAGTAGTAGAATTTTTGTCTGAGGATTTTTGTCTTGAAATTGGTCTTACAGATCTATAATTATTCTATTTCTTTACAGCTTAGTCCTTCTATGGCCCCTGTGATCACTATTGGACCCCAATTATTGCCATCATTCATAAAATCATCTCTCTTTTCTTTTGTTTGAAATATTTTGGGTAAGCATGGTAGCCTAAAGGCTGCAGATAAAATCAAATATACTGTTTAACAACTGTTTTCATGTTCATAGATATTTCTGTAATTCTTTTTATATTTTTGTATGTAGTTTTGGAATAGGCAGCTGCCATTTGCCCTGAAGAAGCCCTAATGGGTGAAACATGTTGGGAGAATGGGAAAATCAATGAACTGCTGTAAAAAAAACTGCTTTTCAATTATACCTTTGGCATAGTTGATTTTTATGGAAATATTTTAATCATGTACTTCAATAAATTATGTTAACATTTTAAAGAATTTATCTATGATTAAAATAATTTCCATGTGAAGCACCTTTATAGTCCATTCATTTTTCAAGATATCTGTAGAAAATGTTTATTTGTAAAAACAATATAAATCACAATAAAGGGATATAAAAATAGTTTAAAGACATATATACTTAAAACAAAGTGTAAATAAAATCAACCCCAAACCATTATAGTTTTTATTTTAAGGGGTTTACGCTTTTAGCAAACTATTGAAAAACCACTGCATTTGATCAGTGATGTAGTGTTCAGAATCCCCACTAAGCAGCTGTTTGTAGCACTCACAGAAAGGCTAGAGAAGGATTAAGGCAGAATGGGGCCCTTGGCAAGGTAGCAGCCATGCCCCCCATTCCTTCAATTAATACTAAGGATTGTAATCGGCACGAAGACGTTGCCCCGTTGTCTGTACTGACATGACCCCATCAGACTGCCTGCAAATGCATTCTCCTTTGTGAAATGACAGGCAGGTATACAGACATTTATGCTATGTCTCTGGTTTACTATAGGAGCAGGAAGGTTATAGCTGCCCCCATGGATATGTACTGGGCTCAAGGCTACTGCCCAGAACATCTTGTGGACTATCTGGATCTGTCTAAGGCTGTGAAAGCCCTTGAAGCTGCTAGACCCTTTCTCAGGTCAATACCCATAGTGTAACTTATATTGGATTTCCATGTGGGATTTATTTTACTTTGAATACACTTTACCAGCCTCTCAGCTACTTTCTTACTCTGACCATTTGGTATTCCAACTTTCAATTATTATGAGCTCCATCTAATACAAATGAGCTACATAAAGGATAAGGGGACATAAGGACTGTTCTGTTTTCTGCCACTTCTTTCAGATATTGCTGGGAAATGTAAACACAACTTCCATCTTTATTTATATATTTCAGGTACTTATATAGCGCCGTCCATTTGCGCAGCGCTTTTACATACATATTGTACATTCACATCAGTCCCTAACCCTCAAGGGGTGTACAATCTAAGGTCCCTAACTCACATTCATACATACATATACTAGGGCCAATTTAGACAGGATCCAATTAACATACCAGCATGTCTTTGGAGTGTGGGAGGAAACCGGAGGACCCGGAGGAAACCCACGCAGGCACAGGGAGAACATGCAAACTCCAGGCAGGATGTGCCGTGGCTGGGATTTGAACCAACGACCCTAGTACTGCCAGGCGGAAGTGCTAACCATTTAGCCACTCTGCTGCTTTATCTTGCATATTTAATGCTTGCAGGGATTCTTGACCTACAGTATAGTGAACATTATGTATACAAAAATAATTGTGAGTACTCAACATATGCAGGATACATTTTCTGTGTCTTTGCAATACATTCTGTTCTCTTCCACAGTTCTACAGGAGACATGGCTCTAAGTACTGTTCAGAGGTAATGGGGTCATAGCCTTGTCTGGATCTGCACTCCTGCACTCTCCACTGCAATAATGAAATTACAATTTTACACATTCTGGAACAAAAAGGGAAAAAGTCATGGCTGATGGAGCAAGAATAAAAACTACTACAAAAAATGTACCTGGTCAGGAATTATACTGTTTCTGATTTTAACAGAAAAGCCTGCTGTTCTTAATATTCTAACGTTGTTAAGACATCTAAATTATAATTGATCACAGCAGACAAAGGTGTTTATTTTGACCACTACAATTAAGCACAATGTGGATGAAACTTGTCAAATGGGAGTGACTGACAAACAGATTTGAGCTGAAGCCGGCCTTTGATTTACTTCTCGCCCAAGTTGAACACAGTGTGTGCCCATACTTGTATGCTATAGTGTTTATTTTGTTCACCCATATGGTGCGACATAACATGTAGCACATAGAGGTATGTTCATTCCAGGGGCGGACTGACCATTTGGAAACTTGGGCACTGCCCGAGAGCCTGGGGTCAGTAGGGGGCCCCATGAGATGCCCCTGGTACCTTTTTCATAGGCTTTTTTGCTATAGTGTTTATTTTGTTCACCCATATGGTGCTGACATAACATGTAGCACATAGAGGTATGTTCATTCCAGGGGCGGACTGACCATTTGGAAACTTGGGCACTGCCCGAGAGCCCGGGGTCAGTAGGGGGCCCCATGAGATGCCACTGGTACCTTTTTCATAGGCTTTTTTGAGTTTGGGCAAGGACACAGGGGCCCCATGACCTCCTATTGCCCGGGGGCCCCATGAGTTGTCAGTCCGCCCCTGGTTCATTCTAATAAAAAGTTCAAATTGAAGCTATATAAATGTAGCCACCCTGTCCTAAGCAAGAGTGTCTATTTAAATGTAGTAGTACTGAGCTCCTTAGGTTTCTCCTGGGCTCTGGTTACTGCATATGTTCTTCTGTTGCCAGTAGGTGACACTGCTGCCTCTGCCAATAGTATGAGAGCTGCATTGACCATGTTAAGAATATTTATCTCTTCCTGGCCAACCAATAAGAGTTTCCTTGCCACTGGTGCGTGCTGGAAGAGTAGATAAATATTAAGAGAGTGACCTTTGGAAGTTAGTGTGTTCTCCCCTGGGCCTCCTGCCTCAGGGAAAAGTGTGTTGTGCTCCTGAGACCTCATAGGTCTGCTGCCTGATAGGGTGACCATGTGGCTGGACAGAGGCCTGGATCTGGTGCCAAGCATTTGGAGAATTAAAGAGTCATGGAGAATTTACAGATGTCTTGAGGGGCTTGGAGAAGCTTGGATGTGGAGCCTGGATCTAACTGGAGTCTGTTAGTTCATGAGTATCCTGTGCCCTGTCCCTCTTTCCCTGGAGTTTTGAGTGCAGGCACATATCTGTTCACATCCCACTATTACCTTAGTAAGCTACACCCTGAGTTGAAATGACAGCCCACCCTGTCTCTGGGAGTACCACCATGACTCCTGAAGATCAGGGAGTTGTTACATAAATATCCAACATTTTTATAGGGTTCAGAGGTGCCCCTTTCATTAGAGCGCAAAAGTAGGTAGAAGGTGTTAGATACTGGAGCCCAATTTAAACTCCAAATCACTCCAGCTGCTTGCCAGGTCTTGGAGGATGCCTACACTTTGCACTATTGCAACTAAACATAGGGCTACACAAATGATGATGCATGCAAACGTTGAGGCTACCTTTCAGGACAGGGTTCGTAGATACACAACAATTTGGCAGGTATGGGTGGATGTGTTCCTGCCCAAGACTTTGATGAAGTTGGAGCTTTAAACGAATAAGCCCATTCTGCTCAGCTCCTGCTCTTGTTGATGTTGCTGCCTGGATGACCCCTGGGACTTTCCTTACCCCCTTTCCTCTTCAGTACTTTTTCTGCACTAATGCTTTCCCCTTTGGTTTTTCTTCACACTGCTACCTACCCTGAGCTTTTCCAGGGAGTGCATTTCTTCCACCTTCTTGATTCTCTTGACCTTCTGCATCTGATGTAAGCACATTGTTTTAATTTTCCTCAACTGCTAAAATCTATCTTGGCAAAGGGTTAACCCTTTGAGGACCAAGGGACGTATTTGTCCCATGTCTTTAATTTTGTGTATCATCTGATTAAGAACTTAAAACTCTTCTTTTTTTTGGTTTGAGTCAAAATATTAGTTCTTATCAACAAACAACAAATGGATCTAGCTTTTTGCCAATTATTTCATGAAATGGCTTAGTTACAGCAACTGTACGAACTTTAAAAACAAAAAAATTGATTCTTTTGGCGTTCCAAAATCTTACGGTCCTCAAAGGGTTAACACTAACAATTATTGAACTGTTGCTGGTTTTACTCTGCGACTGTTATTCACTGGCCCTCCCAGAATGAAGGCAATGAATATTTCGCTATCACCTCTATCACTTCTTAATTATTTTTATGTAAATCCTCCAATAAAAATTTTGAACAGAAAGACTATATGCATCTTTTCTGGAAATGATAAAGTGCATTTTAGGGTATTCATGCAGGAATGGCAAATACAAGAATACAGGTATCATTTGTTTTTCTGTGTTTCTAATACATCTATGCCACATAAACGCTTAATCTTTCAAGCTCATCCCCCTGATTACATAATGCTTGGTAGTCCATCATTCTTCCTCTTCTCACTTTCTGGAACAAGGGATATAAGGGAAACTGTACCTTTCACATGCCAGGCAATGATCAGATTCACTTTAATAGTTGCCCCACTGGCAGCACCTACTCAACTCAACTTGCTTCTCACCACCAAAACAGATGCGAGAAAGTAAAATAGGCATATATTATGAAGACTATTCTCCACCATTAATATTTACAGAGCAGGTTTTGATAGAGCAGGATCCTAGAACATATTTCTGTGGAATCAAGATGTTCCCCATGGGAGGTAAATACCAAACATAAATCATGATGAGATATTAATGATATTAATACTTGGGGGAATCCAAAAACAGTTTTCCTCCTGGGTGTGATCTTTAGTAATCAATGTGTTGTGCTAAGTGACTAGGCCTCCTCAATATAACTTATTTGACTGAGACTCACATTCACTAATTAATCTCTTGGGAAATCCTATCAAAGCAATTTGCAAGCTGTTTACTCTCCAGCTCTGGCTGATGCAGTGAGTGGAAATACTTTCCTCTCATCTCTTAGGACCACTCTGTCGTTGATCATATATAGTTGTCATTCTTTAGATCTTGCTTGAGGATCCAGGTCTAGGGAGAAATTAATAGAATCATTCTCCATTATAACTCTCATAAACCTAGCTTGTTCCCAATCCAAGCACAGCATAGAGTGAGGACAGGGAGATTAGTATATTTATTTTTTCTTTTGAATACGTGGAGGTGCAAAAAAACAAGACCTCATAAGTGAACAAAAAGCATGCAAGTGCAAAACACAAACACAAAAAAGTGCACTTAGGGGTGTTCTCTAGTTCACCCCCCGAAGAGGTAGGACCTCTACCCTGATGCCCCGGGGAGAAAGGTCCCTGACAGCGACAAAGGTTTCCACATGGTCCACCTAGCCAAAAAGCCTGGCGGACCCCGTTCCTTGTGGCTTGCCGAAGCCAACCAACAAGTACTAGGTCAGGGAGCTCTCCCGAAGAGAGATTTACCCCCAGGAACAGGGGAGAAAGGAACCTAATGGCCATGCATCCTTCCCCTAGACTTCAGGGTAGGCTCGAGGACCCATACCCTCCATCCTAGTGAGAAATAAACACACACAAAAGTGAAAGGTGACAAAACGGTGGGAGAAAAATAAATAGATAAATAAATGTGGCTGTTCAGTTTTGCACTGGCTAGGCCCTGAGGCCGATAGCAAAAAAACTGCCCTGGACTTAGCCAAAAGGCCTAGCCCTAAAAGACACAGTGCAGAAAATGTGTTTAGAACAGTGACCATGTGCACATTTCACACTTGGGATCCCACCCCCATGTGCTACTAAGAGCACCCCTAATTGTATACAAGGGGGCATGATCATCAATTAAATAGAATATATAGTCTGTGTAGTAATTTCTGCAGGTCAACTAGTAGTGACCTTCAACCTTTCTCAGTAATGTTGAAGATGTTTGACTTGTTATCCAATCAACTTCCTCAGTTCTAACGGGTGTCAGGAACATATCCCAGCATTATAGCCGCACGGTTAACTTAGTCACCGTAATCCAAGAAACATGAATTGTTATAAGGCAGATGTTGATTGTACAAGAAAAGAATAAGATGTGAAATTTTGTGAAACAACACTGTTGTATTTACAGTCCAATCCATGGTGCCATGAAACTTGGTTGGAGGTGTCAATCTTTTAAGTTACATGTCTGAATGTGTGAATTGTCAAACCCCCCAGGGAAGTAAATTGGCATATGTAGTCTTGGCTTTCTCAATCAACATTAACTATTTTTAATCCTTATGCTACTAGCAATAGTAAGTAGATAGAAATGTATCTAATATTTACTTGTTTCATTTTTGTTTTTTACATTTTTTCAGTTACTTCCTGGCAAATGATGGCATACATCCAAGGAGTCTTCGGGAAGTCTCAGCTAAGTACACTCTCCTGCCTGCATGCCTGAGCTAAGGGCATATTTATCCAGAAAGTAAATGCTACATGAATCATCTGCCCTTACTCAAGATGGCCAGAGTCAGAAATACTAGAGGGTATGTTTCAAAGAAGGTATGTATCAAAATGATTGCTCAGCAAAATAATGCATCGAGACATGGATGAATAAGTGAATTTGCTTTGAATGTTATAAATGAATAGTGTTTTTGGTGTGTGGTGCTCAGGTGCAGTGTAGTTCCTCTTTACTGGCTCTGTAATCTATTTTTCATTAAATTATGTTTTTCTTCTTCCATATCTTCCTTGTTTTCCCTGAGCTTCCGAACCTCTCCTGCCTCCTCTTACTCCACTTTTGTTTGGAATGAGCAGTGCACATGAGTTGCAGTCATATGTACTGTACTGATCTATGCACACAACAAATCCCACAGTCCATAGTCCTAAGTCCTTCTTGAAATCAAACTAGAGGGGGTGGATAAATTCCTACATACAGGGAGACCATGGAGAATGAACACAGCCCTTCTCTAACAGGAAGTCGGATAATAGAAGCAAACAAAAGGAATTTGGTGGGGCGTACAGCAATATAAGGTACATTGTTAAGTTAAGAATACGTAGTTACATAGTTAGTCTGGCTGAACAAAGTCCATCTAGTTCAACCATAAAAGGGAAGAAATAAAATTATAATCCTATACCCACAGTGGATCCAGAGGAAGGCAAAAAAAGCCCTTGCAACGCATGATCCAATTTACTCCTGCATGGGAACAACATTCCTTTCTGATCCCCCGACAGGCAATCGGATAATCCCTGGATCAATTTTACCTATAAAATGTTAGTATCCAGTTATATTGTGTGTATCTAGGAAAGAATCCAGGCCCATTTAAAAGCAATCTACTGAGCTGACCAGAACTAACTCTTGAGGGAGTCTATTCCACATTTTCACAGCTCTTAGTGTGAAGAAACCTTTCCGTATTTGGAGATTAAATCTCTTTTCCTCTAGATGTAAAGAGTGCCTCCTTGTCCTCTGTGCTGACCTTAAGGTGAATAACTCTACACCGAGTTCACTGTATGGACCACTAATGTATTTATACATGCTGATCATATCTCCCCTTAATCTCATCTTCTCTAGAGAGAATAAATTCAGTTCCTTTAATCTCTCCTCATAGCTGAGCTCCTCCATGCCTCTTATCAGTTTGGTTGCCCTTCTATGCATTTTCTCCAGTTCCCCGATATTCTTTTTTGTGAATTGGTGCCCAAAACTGAACTGCATATTCCAGATGAGGTTTAATAATTATTTCTACAGGGGCAAAATGATGTCTCTCTCTTGAATATCATTTTTTTAAAACAATATTTAATTTTATACACTTGGTACAAAAATATCTTGACATACAACTCTATGAACCATTGTTTTTCATAAGAGTGGTGAGTACAGAAGTCAGTACAATTTCTGTAATGGAAACAAAAGGCAGTATCCAAACAGGCATCAATGACACAACAAATCAGTACAACATAAGCCGAATTCTAAACATTAAGCAATTCCCTAGGAACGAAAGTTTGGTTATGAAGGCCTGAACAATAACATCTCTATCAAAAAGACAATTGAGAAAGAGTGTCGTGTGAGCTAAGAATCATAAGAATCATGAGCTCCATTGTGTGATTGGGGAATAGAGAGCTGTGGGGTGGGGCTACAAGAGGAGTTGGACAATCCTAGTTTACCCAACATATTGGAAAGTTGAGCTTTTTTATACCAAACTGAATATCGAAAAGGTTCCATATGAGTGGCTAATTCAGCAGGCGTATTCCATGAAGCACCGCCATCTACAGATGAAGTGATGTGTAGACTTAAAATTCTGAGTAATGGTGTCCAGCTTCTCCAGATTAAACAGGGCAGTTAATGCCTGTATGTACCGTTTTTAGCTGTGGGGGGTTTGGCTGTATCCAAGCTTGCATGAGTGCTCTGCAAGCTACCAACAAACAAACATGGATCCACTGAGGAATAGCGTTAGGATTTGCCAACATCGTGGGATCTTGATAATTGAAGAGACAGAGCATAGGGTCTTTGGTGAAAGAGATGTTGTACATTGATTAATGTAACAAAGAACTCGATCCCAGAGGGTGGAAACTCGGGCACATTCCCAAAGGCGATGAAACAAAGTAGGTCGAGTGTGGTCGCACCAAGGATATGTAGGGCAGGGAAGTGACAGTTGGATTCCCTGAGAAAGCATAGTAAGCTCTGTGAATGATTTTGAATTGAGTTTCCCGCCATGTTTCGCAGAGGACAAGTGAAGAAATTTTCCGGTATCCTGACAGTATTTTATCTGGAGTTTCATCAGTAGACAGTATGGGAGTCCACAGCTTAAAACGAATAGAATGGTATTTTGCAGACTGGTGTGAGATTAGATGAGAGTAGATTGCCAAGATAGAATAGTTAGCCTGACACAGTAGAATTTCTATAAAGGAGCACTGAAAGGAATGTTGTTTTGTAGAACAGCAAGTCCAGAGGAAGGTCACCAGCTGTTGGTAGTAAAAGATATGAGATCCTGGTAAGGAGTGTTTGGCAGCTAGTACTGAAAAGGGCTGGAAGGTACCTTTGTTATCATCAAAGATGGATATGACTGTTGTGAGACCAATGGGGAAATGCTGCATGCTCACTTGCTGGAGGGAACATAGGGTTTCCAAGAATAGGCAGGTGATAGGATATCCTTAGCAGTAGGCCAAGTAGTTTCCGTATTTCCCTCCAGGTCAATACTGTGCCTCTGATCAGGAGATTTTATCGGAGAGATTGAGATAAGGCCTTGAGGTTGGTATGCAGAATGGCTGGAAGGTGTAGCTGAGACACCAGAGCCTCCTCTAGGGAGTAGTTCGAATAACGCAATTTCCCAGTAATCCATTCAAGACAAAGAAGGCAGGACAGGTTGTAAAATCTAATATTCGGCAGGCCTGCACCCCCCTCACTCTTTGGGAGACTAAGCTTTTGTAGTGCAATACGTGTTTTTTTACGTTGCCACAGAAAGCTCTGTAGAGCCCTATGAATCTTCTGAACATCAGAATGTTTTAACAGAAAAGGGAGTGTTTGCAAAGGATAGAGCAACCTTGCAAAAGAAACCATTTTGTAAAGATGACATGTCTCAAAGAGTGAAAGGGGAAGAGTCATCCAAACTTCCAGTTCCTGTACAATCTTATTGATTAAAGGAGGGTAATTAAGGTAATAGAGACACAATGGTTCTCTGCCTATGGAGATGCTCAAATAGGTAATGGATTGAGTAGCTATACCAAAGGGAGAGGAAGGAATCCAATGTGTTGATGCAGTAGCATTCAAAGGGAGTACTTCACTCTTATCAAAATTGATTCTTAGGCTGGAGCATTTATGGAAGGTCGCAAACAGGTCCTGAAGTAGTAGGAAGTCTTTGGTTGGATCTGAAGAGAATAGTAGTATATCATACGCAAAGAGAGCTGAGTGGACAGTAAGGTCACCAATTGTGACACCACTAACCCCCGACATCGAATTGAGCAGTCTGGACAAAGATTCAAGGGCGATGTTAAAGAGGAGGGTGGAGAGCGGGCAGCCCTGCCTGGTGCCTTTAGTCAAGGGAATGCTTGAGGAAATAAAGTCAGGTGTGGCTAATCTAGCTGTAGGGCAAGGAGTACATGTGTCGTAAAAGTCCAAAATGGGGCCCAAAAAACCAAGCCTCCTCATAACCATTAAAACCAGGCAAAGCTTATGTTATCGAAGGCTTTTCAGCGTCTAAAGATATAAGTGCTAGATCCATCTGTGGGTTTGTTTTAGCATGTTCCAGGGTTAATAGTACTTTTCGAATGTTGAGCGTTGCCGAGCGACCAGGCACAAACCCGGACTGGGCCAGATGGAGTATTTCGGGAAGCAGTAGGGCCAACCTGGATGCCACAATTTTGGAAAGTATGTTGGCGTCTACACTGATTAAAGAGATAGGTCTGTACAATCCTGGGAGCAGTGGGTCTTTACCCTTAGATATGAGCTTAATATGCGCCTGGGAGTCAGTAGGGAGATAAAGGCCATCCTCCCATATTGCCTTATAGACGTGATACAGAGTGTCTGGGATGAATTCCGCACTAAGACCGTCAGGTCCGGGAGCATTAGCTGAGGGTAGGTGCTTGATAGTGGCACAAATGTTGTTTCATGTAAAGGGAGCATTTAAGGCGCTTAGCTGGGATCCAGAAAGCTTGGGGAGATTTATAGAGGCTAGAAAGTCCTAAGCAGCTCCAGAGTCAATCGGGTCCTCTGAATACAAGGAAGAGTAATAGGATGTGAGAAGGTCATTAATGTCAGATGTAGAAAAAAATTGCCTGCGGGAGACCAGAGTGCAGCGATATGAGTGGGATTAGGAAAGCCCGCACTAAGCCGTACCATCAGCTTTCCCGCCTTATTGCAATATCTATAAAATTTGAACGCGGAAAAGGCCGATTTGGCTGCTTCCTGGTGTTTAGCCCAATAATCAAAGGCTTGTTTGGCAGATTGCCAATTCAGCCTATTCTCTTGCTTGCAATTGAGGGAGAGCGCCTGACGAAGAGATTTGCTCAACTGTTGGTAAAACAGTTGGGACCGTTTCGTAAATTGCGTGGTATAGGAGATTATGCTCCCTCTAAGGAACACCTTCCTAGCTTCCCAGAATAGGTTAGGATTGATTAGATGTGCTTCGTTCATGTCCGCAAATTTCTGCCACGCCGTAAATAGATGAGACTTGAAGTCTTTGTTATTGGCTAAATAGGTGGGGAAGCGCCAAGGGCTAGGGAATTTTAGAGTTTTCAACCCAGACAGCTGTAATAGCTGTCTTACAATGCTCGGAAATGGCCATATTGGAAATGGTCGTTCTACATAGCAGGGGCAAGAGAGGCTGTGAGCAAAAAAAATAATCAATGTGAGAAAAAGGAGTCATGAGGGGATGAATAGAACGTGTATTCCCAATCTGTCAGGTGTTGGAGACGCCATACATCATGTAGATTAAGCATATCAATAGACTGTGCTAAAGCGGTAGAGTGGGGACACTGAGGCAGTTGTCCAGAACATTGTGTGGGATGATCTCTGTTTTGATCAATATCATTGTGCATAACTGCGTTGAAGTCCCCACCCAGGATATGACAGGAGTCCTGAATTTGTAAGGCCCATGAAATCAAACCCTGGTAAAAGTTTTGTCCTGGAGAATTGGGAGTGTATAGAGTGGGGATAGCGATGTCACAAGAGGCGATAGTAATATGGACAGTAAGTCTGCGAACCTTAGAATCAGAATTAACAGAGCGAACGGTGTAACACAAATTTTTGTGAAATAGTATAGCTACCCCTGCCTTACGGCCCAGAGCCAGAGAACCATACACCTGACCCACCCAAAGTCTTGAAAGATGGGAAAGATCACTGGCGGAGAGATGTGTCTGCTGCAAAAGAGCCACTTCTGCCCCCAAACGTTTCAAATGGTGTAGTACTTGCATACGCTTGTTTGGTGAGCGTAACCCCTTAACATTCCATGAGATTACCTTCAAATGATCCCTGTCATCAGGTGGAGCCATATCTGTCGTAGTATGAAAATTGGATAAGGCCTATGATGAGGCAGAACTGCATGTTCTCCCTGTGCCTGTGTGGGTTTCCTCCCACACTCCAAAGACATACTGGTAGGTTAATTGGCTCTTGTCCAAATTGGTTCTAGTATGTGTAGGTATGAATGCGAGTTAGGGACCTTAGATTGTAAGCTCCTTTAGGGCAGGGACTGATGTGAATGTACAATATACTGTATGCAAAGCGCTGTGTAATTTGATGGAGCTATATAAGTATCTGAAATAAAAAATAAAATAAGCAATAATACATATTCAACATTACAAAACAAATCTAGATGAATGTAACAACTGTACTTGCTACTACCAGCTATAGAACATGTGGCTGTGTTCAACATATCTTTTTTTGGTATGATCAGGAATAGATATTACAAATGAAAAAATATTTTTAATATTACATAATAATATTTAATGTTACCCCCTGCTACTACATATGGGGTGAATTTACTAAAGGCAAATAGGCTGTGCACTTTGTAAAGCTCTGCTGATTTCCAACATCCAATCTTGTGCAAGCAAAAATGCAGTTTTTCTTTATTTTCCTCGCACCTGATTGGGTATTCTTTACAAAGTGAAGCTTTACCACATTCACTAAACTTTGGAGAAAATGAGTGCAACTGCATTTCCAAACTGCTGTCTATTTGCCTTTAGTAAATCAATTTCACTGTTGTCTAAGTGAAGAAAATGCCACCATAAAATTAGCAATGCTTTCATCTACTCCAACAGCATAGACAAAATTTTGCTGCTTTCCTATTAGGGAACAGAAGCGCATAACAGTTTAAATAGATGATCCCCAATCTTTTCCTGCCATTTTTAGGAGGCAGGAACAAGGAGTTGTTGTATGAGCTGTTGGCATCATGGTGACTTAGTGGTAAGTGCTGTAATCTTCTAGTAATTTGTAAGCTTTGCCCATTCAATGTGGGCAGTGTGGGCAACGAGCACAGTTTTGTTCAGTTGTGGCAGTAATGTCTCGAGCTCCCTGTTCCAGTCTCTTATCCCCAATAGAAACTACATTTTCCTAGAACCATCAAAAACTACCAGCTGTCTGGAAAACGTTCCGGGGAGTCACAGTCCTCACAGCTTTGTCTAATCTGATCTTTTTGTGGTTAGAAGAGAATATTCTTTCAGTCACAGTAAACTTTCAGGGTCAAAAAAGGTCTTCCTCTGGGGAACTAAGGTCAAACCCTTACATTTTCTTATTCCTAGTCATTAAATTTGGTCTTCTGGATGTAGACTTATTGTTTTAAGGGAAAGCAATTTATTGTAGAAAGCAATTTATTGTAAAAACAGTTCTCTTTGAAGTCAAGAGATTGTCCTTGGTAAAGGCATGGCATGTTCCAAAACTGGGTTCGACTGTCCTGTGCAATTTTTTTTAACCTGTGAGATCAGGATTCTTGGATTCTTCCAAGCAGACCTGACTGGCTTTGTCAAGGCCCACAATAGGTCCATAGGTGAACAGATGAGGTATAATATAATGACAGTTTCCACAAATATGTTAGAGAACAGCAAAATCCACATTTTGACCATAATGGCCACATCATGCCACTAAGCACCAATAACACTGTTCAACAGGTAAAAAGTTTTGGGCATAAAATTAGCTAATCTTACATAATTTTGGGGTGCTGAAAACGAAAATGACCCTAAAAAATGTTGATTGGCTCTAGTTTCCATGATATATTCCCCCATCTAATGACGTAAGCCATTCAAAATTATGATGCAACTTCAGCTGCATATTGCGCAATTGATACTGGTGACCAATAGAAAATTGCATGTATACTGAGATGATGCAATATTAGCCTTTAATTGCATCACTTCACTGCATAAAAGCTGCAGTATCTGTAGCTGATTGTAGTTCGACAGCGTCTTTACATTTCGTTTTATGCTTATATAGGCTACTCAGTAATGCCTCGAACTTGTGTGAATAAAGCAGATAATTTCTGCTATATCTGCGGTGAAATAACTTTTATCTCACAAAAACGGAGGATAACAGGAATGATTAAGAAAGCCTACAACTTGTATTTTGGCTGCAAGATAGGAGACCAGGACAAGAGCTGGGCACCACATATATGCTGCAATTCTTGTGGGACAGCACTGAAGCAATGGTTGAATGGAAAAAAGGCATCTATGCCTTTCGCTGTGCCAATGATTTGGAGAGAGCCAACAGATCATGTTAGTAATTGTTACTTTTGTATGGTGCCTCCAATTGTAAAAGGGCTAAATAAGAAGAAAAAGTTATCTGTGCACTATCCAAATATTCCATCGGCAATACGTCCAGTTCCTCATGGAGAGGGGCTACCAATTCCTAAAGCACCAGAATCCTTTGTGGTTTAGTCAAGTGAGGAAGAACCTGAAGCGTGTAGTCACGTGCAGTTGTAAGAGATAGCCCTTTCCTCGAATACAAGAGAAAAGCCAAGAGAAGCAAAACCGACACAAACTGAAGACAAAACTAGTGAGAATCCTAAGTATTAAAATGATTCAACTTAGCTTATGGCTATAATTTTTCTTGGTAATCCTATGCAATATATTATGCCATTTAGGCTTTGTTATGTAGTCAATATCACTTGCTTTATATTTGTGGAAAGACATCTATCTATATAATTATTGTGCATTATGTAGTCATTACGCCTATAGTAGAAAACTTTCCGTTTACAGAAAAACTAGAGCCAATTGACAACTTTCATTGTTATATTTGAACTCAGAATGTGAAATTCATTAAGAAATGGATCCTTTTGTTTCCAAAACTGGCAAAAAATAAAAATTTGTTGAACAGTGTAATTTACAATGCTTTTTAATATCAAAAACCTTGTTTATGTACTTTTCATAACCCATGTAAATTAGAATATAACAAATACCAAGACAAATGAAAGGGGCCCTGCAAATATTATTTGTCACAATCCCACACTGCCTATGATTTAGTTGTGGGAACTAGTTTTTACTCTTAAAGCCAAACACCAGCCAAAATAATCCTACAGCTTTAAAATGTATGTAACCCCTAACAATAAACCTCTGTTATTTGTTGCCTTTTGGACTGTTAAATATACAATTGGAAGCGTTTTGTTTTTGATAAACCCCCCAAAAAAGTTAATATTGTCAGAAACTCATAGCTGTCCTGTGTCTTCTGCATACTGCCTGTGTTATGTCAAATAGGCTATTTAGCCCTCCTAGTTCTTATCATAGACTACAGAATAATTTGCATTCATATTGTAGAGATGTGAAAGTGGGAATGCTTGAGTAAAAAAGCTGTGTTTTCAGCCTGAAAGATTAGGAGGTATTTTTCTATACTTGCAGGGGTGTTAAAAGTGTAGCACTCTCTTAGTTCAGAGTAGGCTGCTAGGTAAATTTAGTCCAGCTCCTCTGTAAACAGTGATTACTTAGGGCTGCTCAGGGTTTCACTGGTTTCTGCTCTGTTACTTCTCCTTGTCTTCTAGAGATTTCTAGAATATAATGGGAGGACACAGCCTGCAGCCTGAATAGTTATAGGACTCTAACCAATCCCTGGGGAGGTGTGCCCAGAAGGTGGAGAAGGAGCCCTTAAGTAGTCTGAGGCCTGAGCAGCAGGGGCAGTGTTCCTGGGTCCAGTCCTGTAGGAGAAGACCCATGTGCAGGGGCTCTGCCTCCTAGGGAAGAAATCTGGGAGGAAACCAGTCTGAAGACCCTGGGGTCCCAGCTAAGCTTAGAATGTGGGCCTATTGATAAGTCCTAGTTTAAGGATCCAGTCGGGTCAGGAGAAAGCTCATGGGAGGAAACCAGGAGGAAGCTGTGGGAGAGAATTCAAAACTTCCAGAAGCAGTGTGAGTCTACCTACCTGGAAAAGAGCATGGTGGATATTGGCAGGAGGCAACTGATGATCCTGTGGCTGAGTACAAGACCCAAGTTCTGCAGAGTGTGGCAGTGTGGTGTTTTGAAACTCTGGAAGGAGCACAAGTCACAGTCCGTCTAGAGAGCCTGTGGTACAAATGTAGTACAGTCAGGAGTTGTGCGATGGAGTCAGGAGGTAAGCAGTCCTCAAGTTGTACAGTTTTTGACTTACATGTTAAAGTAATTTCAAAAGTGGGGTTTTTAAATGTGCAACATTCATTAAAACACCTGATGATCCTGCCATGAACATCCTTATGCGGCTGCATCCTGGTATAGGGTTAGAGGAAACATCGCGTTTTCCCTGTTTCTCAATTGTGCTCCTGCATCCATGATCCCCTATCTCATGGACTTCTGAAGGTGAAAACCCATATTTAGGGTGTAACGTGGAACATGGTCAGAGTCAACAACCCCCCACCCCAAACCGGTTCATTCTTTTACTGAATACGGAAGTTCTTCTTTCAGTTTGATCCTATCAGAATTGGTTTTGAAGTTGACGCAGCTGTAAATTGCTCTGCTTGCACAGTCACGCCATTCATTCACAGAGAGGTAGGACTGAAAAAAAACTACAAGACCTAACTGCCACCTTGGCAAAGGGACTGTAGTTTCCAATGGCAAACAAGTGAGATGACATCACTGCACTTGTAGTCCATTCATACTTCTTCCACGTCCGTAGCTGAAGGTCTGTCCTGAGATGGAGTTGGAGGAAAAGAAAAAGCTGAGAACAAAGAAAAATAGTCCCCTTCTTTTAAATTTACCACAGCAGTCCTCAAGATTGAAATTTAAGGTTCACATAAACTTTAATGTATGTGATATTTTAAATATCATGCATTTCATGTTTTTTATGATTGATTTTTTTTTATTTCACTAAAGGCATTTACCACATGAACATTTTATTGGATTATCCCTCTTTAAAATCATGTTAGCTTCAGGCTGATAATTACTGAGTTTTAGTGAGCTTTCCATTGAGAGCTATAAAGACTATTTCCTATATACTAAATATTTGCTGGTTGAATGGGAGCACCTACTCATTTTTCAGTTCTAATACACGAGGTTAATTAGACCATAAAATCAATAAAAAAAAGTCATAAAGCAGTGTTCAGAGACAGATTGTCCTTATAAAGTTAATTGGAAGCATTAATAATGAGAAAGTTTAGGTTATATTTAGGATGACCGTTTTGTCATATACAGTGTATATCACAAACTAAAAAAAAATCTAAGCCTTCTATAACTTGAAACTACAGTTACACTCTTTGCAAATGAATAACATTTTTCTGGTAGACACTAATACCCAATGATTATTATGATTAGCTGCCAAAAATACACTAGCATGAAAAGGTGCTAAACTACGACCAGGAGAAAAGCCTACCAAGGTATTCAGTGATTTTTAAAGTAACAGCAAAAAGAGCTACTTTTCTTTTACCAAGACTTTGTTTAAATCACTGCAGCCTCCAATATCTTATTTTCAATCAATATGTTTGCAATGAACATCTTTAACTGTCTGTTGCAGAATTTACACACCCTGGGAACATCCATAGACTGGAAAGCTGCAATAATGAGCTCAGAAAATGATAATATTGTTTGAGGCTAACACTGTCCTTATTCCACCTGTGAAGTACGTCTGGCTTATGTCCTCGGATTACCTTTGTAATGTAAAGATAGGACAGATATTGAAAAAATTGATAATTTTTTTCTACTTGTATCCTGAATAAGTGAGAAGCTTACAGTTAACTACATAACACCCAATACTGGAGTTCCACCGAGCACTGGGTAGCTAGATTGTTTTGATTTTTTAATTATCTCATTGGCTAATCAGTTTGATATAAGTTATGGCAGGTTTCTATTTACACTGCTCAAAAAAATGAAAGGAACGCTTTTTAATCACAGTATAGCATCAAGTCAATTAACCACTTGCCTACCGGGGCACTTATATGGTACCCCCTTCCTTACCAGGCCAATTTTCAGTGCTGTCGTGCTTTGAATGATAATTGCGTGGTCATGCAACATTGTACCCATATGACATTTTTATAATTTTGTTCTCACAAATAGAGCTTTCTTTTGATGGTTATTACTCGCCACTGGGTGTTTTACTATTTGCACTATAAACAAAAAAAGAGCAAAAAAAAAAAAAAAGGTTTCTTTGTTTCTATTATAAAATTTGCAAACAGGTAATTTTTCTCCTTCACTGATATGCGTGATGAGGCTGCACTGATAGGCAGCACTGATGGGCACTGATAGGCAACACTGATGGGCACTGATAGGCGGCAACTGATAGGCAGCACGGATAGGCGACATGGATAGGCAGCACTGATGAGTTGGCACTGATGATGGGTACTGATAGTCAGCACTGATAGGTGGCACTGACTGGCGGCACTGCTGGGCACTGACTGGCACAACTGCTGGGCACTGACTGGCACAACTGCTGGCTGCACTGCTGGGCACAGGTGGGCGGCTCTGCTGGGCACTTGTGGGCGGAACTGGTGGGTGGCACTGCTGGGCACTGATCATCAGTGCCTCCCAGAACTGGCCGGCCGCAGTGCAGCTGTCATTCGGCTACCTACGGTCGGCAACTAGTTAAACTCCTAGGATATTGATCTGGTCAGTTAAGTAACAGAGAGGGTTGTTAATCAGTTTCAGCTGCTTTGGTGTTAATGAAATTAAAACAAGTGCAACAGTGAGATGACCCCTAAAACAGGAATGGTTTTACAGGTGGAGGCCACTAAAAATTTTTTCCCTACTCATCTTTTCTGTTTTTCACTAGTTTTGCATTTGGCTAAGGTTAGTGTCACTACTTGTAGCATAAGGCGATACCTAGGCCCTTCAGAGATTGCACAGGCAGTCCAACTCCTCCAGGATCGCACATAAATACATGCCATTACCAGAAGGTTTGCTGTATCTCCCAACACAGTCTCAAGAGCATGGAGGAGATTCCAGGAGACAGGCAGTTACTCTGGACAGGGCTGTAGAAGGTACTTAACCCATCAGCAGGACCGGTATCTGCTCCTTTGTGCAAGGAGGAACAGGATGAGCACTGCCAGAGCCCTAGAAAATGACCAAACAATAAAAAACAGATGAGGGTGGTCTAAGGGCCTGATGTCCTCTAGTGGGCCCTATGCTCTCTGCCCGCCACCATAGAGCTTGATTGGCATTTGCCATTGAACACCAGAATTGGCAGGCCTGCCACTGGTGCCCTGTGCTTTTTACAGATGAGAGCAAGTTCACCCTGAGCACATGACAGACATGAAAGGGTCTGGAGAAGCCGTGGAGAACGTTATTCTGCCTGTAACATCGTCCAGCATGACTGTTTTGGTGGTGGGCACTCACAGACCTCTACAGGCTAGACAATGGCACCCTGACTGCCTTTAGGTATTGGACCCATTGTCAGAACCTATGTTGGTGCAGTGGGTCCTGGGTTCCTCATGGTGCATGACAGTGTGGCAAGAGTAAGCAGGAAGTTATTGGAGGATGAAAGAATTGATACTATTGAATGGCCCCTACGCTCTCCTGACCTAAATCCAATAGAACACCTCTGGGATATCATGTTTCGGTCCATCCAACGCCGCCAGGTAGCACCTTGGACTGTTTAGGAGCTCGGTGATGCCCTGGTCCAGATCTGAGAGGAAATACCCCAGGACACCATCTGTAATCTCATTAGGAGCATGCCCCAACATTGTCAGCCATACATACAAGCATGTGGAAGCCATACAAACTACTGACTAACATTTTGAGTTGTTGCAATGAAATTTCAGCAAAATGGACTAGCCTGCTGCATCATTTTTTTTGCTTTGTTTTCGGGGTGTCTGAATTCAGTCCTCTGTAGGTTGATAATTTTAATTTCTATCAAACGATGGGGCATCCTTACGTTCCTAACACATTACTCAATCCATATCAGTATAGATATCCAGCATGAGATTTTTCCCCATTGAGATCTGATGTGTTTTAAAAGTGTTCCTTTCATTTTTTTGAGCAGCGTATGTCAAGACAGTTTCATATGTACATTTTTCCATATGGTTTTCCTTACTATGTTTAAAGACATCCCTTCTGTGTACCTTTGTCGTATATCAGAATGCCTTCTAACCTCCCTCCTCAGAGACCCATGCCCTGCTAAAAGAATTAAAGTGACATTAAACCCCAAACAAAAAAATATTATATTGCAGCTGCCTAATTATTATATATGATGGCTGCATTAGTTTAATTTGATCTATTTCTTTAGTTTTTTTCTCTTTATTGTCACCTAGTGATCCAGTCAGTAAGTCTATACTTTTTCAACTTCCTTTAATGGACTGTCCAGCAAATGTATCACTTAGAAAGTTGAGGCAAGCCATTTAACACTAACAGGGGTGCTTACAATAGCCAGCTTTTATTTACTTATGTAAAACCTTTATCCTAAAAGAAAAAAACAGTTTCTGTTACTGTGTTAAGTGTTAGATGGAGTTTTGCTTTAATTTGTTAGTCAAATTCATCTCAATCTGCTAGTACCTCTAACACTACCTTAGGTCCAAAGGTGTCTCTGTTGTTCCTTCATCCAGAGTGGAGACACTCTAAGACTTTTTTTTAATCAGAAGTAATATTTATTAATGTTTAAGGCATACAAAGAACAGTATATAGAACCATATACAAAACAGTAAGAAAGAACCATCCACTAACAAAAAGAACATAAGAAAAGAAAATCTCCAGTGTTACCCGTCATCCAAAGAGCAACAAAATTGTGGCAATATTATGCATCAAAGTCATATACGGATCCCTACACATAGGGCCGCAGAAGTTCCTCACTAGCAGTGTACCAGTATAAAATAGAACATATAGATCTCCCTACTTGATAATCCAAGGGAACCTGGGCAGATTGTAAAAAAGCAGCACGCATAATACATCATGAAAGGATAATTTACAGCAGCCTGTGCATTATCAAATCAAATGGGCTAGACCCGTAGTGGCCAACCATGCTTCCCATAGTTTCTCAAATTTACCTGGGCACCCACTATGTTGGTAAATTAAACAATCGTATCTTAAAATGTTTCCCATATTCTGTCTCCAATCCTCCATAGTAGGGGGAGTTTCCGATTTCCAATGCACAAGAATGGCCTTGCGCACCTGAAACAGGGCCTTGGAGAGGGCTTCTACTAGAAATGTATGTTGGGTAACATTGTCTAAAATACCCAAAAGGCATTGTTTAGGGCAGAGGTGTCCCTAGGGTTGGTGTCACCCGGTGCAGTAACACGTGGTGTCACCCCTCCAGAGAGGAAGGAGTGGTGCCGTTGTAGCGGTAAAATGAGTATCCCATGAAGATATGTATTCCCTGAAGCAACTGCGCATGTGCCGGTTTCAGGCCGAAGAAGGCGATCGCCAACATTAGCACAGAGCTGCCACAGTTAACCCCTTACAGGCTGCAAACCGCTGAAGCTGATCCCACGGATCACTATGAGTTGCAAGATCAATTAACCTCGTATAGGTTCAACCTATACGGGGTTAACTGATCTTGCAACCCATAGTGATCCGATGGGTCAGCTTCAGAGGTTTGTAGCCTGTAAGGGGTTAACTGTGCTAAAGTCGGAGATCAGCAATCGGCTTCTTCGGTTTGAAACCGGCACATGTGCAGTTGCTTCAGGGGATACCTATCTTCACGGGATACTCATTTTACTGCTATACCGGGGACAGCTGCCACTGTGCCGGGAATCCAGGAGCACCCCAATAACTGGCCAGGACCTTCACAGAGCCCAGAAGCTCTGCTGGCATCCTGCTCCTGCACCCCCTGTGATGGTGTCACCCGGTGCAGTCCGCACCCCCATAGGGACGCCACTGGTTTAGGGTCTAGAATTAGGTTAGTTTGAAACACTAAATTAAGAGTGATGATCACTTTGGATCACAGATTTAAAAGAAAACTAATGCAGCAACTAAATTTAAGGACTGGTAAGCTGAAATTTGTTAATATTTGGTTTTGAAGATTAAACCATCTCCAAGCTTCTTGTAAACGTGTGAAATAGATGTGGTTTTACTGGAGCTGCCTCTGCAATAACTGGCAGATTCATGTTGGCATTAGTTAACCAATGCCTTTAAGGTATCTTGAGGTAAAATCAAATGCTGTTAAATTAAATTCTTTTTTTTTTTCTTGCTTAAACCTCAAGGGATTCTCAACAGAGACATTGGAGACAATGTATTAGTAATGAATAACTGTAATGTCTTTCAGTACAGCATGTTACATTCACTGATGCCTGGGCACTTATGTGATGAATTAGCCCTAGTTAGAGAAGGATATGGAGGACAATTTATACGTGAGATCAGAATGTATCCAGGCAAAAGGTTTCCATGCATTCTCAGCTTATGGAACACTCATGATCCGTGCATATCTCTGCTGTCTACATTTTGTAAAGAAGACACATAAATCAATCTATATTTGACCTATTAACCACTTACCCTCCTTCCTGCCATTTTTACGATACGGCACTGCGTTACTTTAACTGACACTTGTATGGTCATGCAACGTTTCCCCCAAATTAAATGTATGTCCTTTTTTTCCCATGAATAGAGCTTTCTTTCGGTGATATTTGAAAAAGAACTGCCAATTTTGAGAAAAAAATATTTTTTACCTTTTGCAATTGACCCTCTCCAGTAAAAAAATTTAAAAAATCTAATTTCGTCATAAATTTAGGCCAAAATGTATTCTGCTACATGTCTTTGCTATAAAAAAAATCCCGATACGTGTAAATTAATTGGTTTACGTGAAAGTTATAGCCTTTACAAATGGCGGTATATATACTGGGATTTTTTTTTGTTTATACTAGTAATGGCGGCAAACAGCGACTTATAGCGGGACTACAGGGCTGCAGTGGGCATTATGACACTGAGGGAAACTGACTTGGTGTCACTGACATCCCTAGTGACACCAGTACAGTGTTCAGTGCTAATAAAAAGCGCTGACACTGTACTAATGACACTGGGCAGGAAGGGGTTAACATGTGGGGTGCTCAAAGGGTTAACTGTGTGCTGTTTTACTGTGTGTTGTGTGTGTGCTTTCAACTGTAAGCAGACTGCTTTGTATGGCTCTGCTATACACAGCCATACAAAGCAGTGTGCATGAGCTGACGGGAGAGAACTGTATTGTTTACATACAGTTCTCTTTCTCTATCGGTAATTCTCAGCGATCACCAAGTAACGGCGAGTAATCACTGGCCGGGACCTGGTGATTGACAGCCGATGCTGCGTATGGTGCCCTACCTGGAAATGCAAAATCACATATATATATATATATATATATATATATATATATATATACATATACTTGATTTTGTGCACCCCTGCCGCCCTGTAGCAGTATATCTGCTATAGAGAGGTGGGAAAGTGGTTAAAGTCTATGTATGGCCAAAACTTTTTGGGAGGAATTTGGTCAGAGACTGCAGACACACCACAAGAGATGCTCAGAGACTTCAGACTCACCACCGGAGATGATCAAAGACTGCAGACACACTAAATGAGATGGTCTGGGACTGCAGACACACTACAGGAGATGGTCAGAGACTGCAGACACCCTACAGGAGATGATCAGAGAATGCAGACATAGTACAGAAGATGATCAAAGACTGCAGACACACTAAAGGAGATGGTCAGGGACTGCAGACATAGTACAGGAGATGATCAGAGACTGCAGACACCCTACAGGAGATGATCAGAGACTGCAGACACACTACAGGAGATGATCAGAGACTGCAGACACACCACAGGAGATGATCAGAGACTGCAGACACACCACAGGAGATGATCAAAGACTGCAGACACACTAAAGGAGATGGTCAGGGACTGCAGACATACTACAGGAGATGGTCAGAGACTGCAGACACCCTACAGGAGATGATCAGAGACTGCAGACACACCACAGGAAATGATCAAAGACTGCAGACACACTAAAGGAGATGGTCAGGGACTGCAGACATACTACAGGAGATGACCAGAGACTGCAGACACCCTACAGGAGATGATCAGAGACTGCAGACATAGTACAGGAGATGATCAAAGACTGAAGACACACTAAAGGAGATGGTCAGGGACTGCAGACACACTACAGAAGATGATCAGAGACTGCAGACACACTACAGGAATACATGAACAAAACAGTATGCTTTCCCAACACATAGCAATGCAATTTGCCTTGAGGTCTGTGAATTCAGTTCACACCACTGCACTGCATTGGTGTGCATTGTAACAAGTAAGACGTTGCATTTTATGCGGTAAAGCGTGTTGTGATGTACCACCCCATGTCGCAAATGTGGCGCATAGGGATGTATTAAGTGTAATTTTTTATGTATAGTCTCTTTTTATTAAAGGTTTGCAGATCACAATAGAGTTTACAAACAAGGAAACAGCGTAACAATAAAAATCATACAGAACATATTGATGTGAGTCGCACAAAAGTAGTAACATAAATATAGAGTATGCATTGTTATAAGACAGGGGTTCCTATAAAAAGAACATTATACAGTGCTGCCTCATGGAAAACAATAAGAAAAGATGTTTAGTTCAGGAGTGGAGAAATCTTCTGCCAGACAAACAATTACTACAGAGGGATCTTGAATGTGAACCCAATCAGAGTTTAACAGCAGGCATTGTATCGTAAAGAGATAGTGAACATGTAACATGCATAAGTACAATAAAATAACACCACAAGAAAAAACTAAAAACTGTGGTAAGTACACTAATCATGAACCCAGAAATTTAATGGGGGGGGGGGGGAGGGAGTAGACAAAAAAGCAGAAAGTAGTGGGAGTAAAGAAAAAAATGGGGGGGGTGATAGGGTAGGGAGGAGGAGAGACAATCTATGGCTCCGTCATCAAGATGAGGCACCCCCTTCCAGGATAATACAGTGATTATTGCTAGCAACTATAGCCACTGGCAATAATCATATGAAAAAATGCAACAGGCTGGTTTTACCCAAGTCGTCCAACAATTGAATTGGGTACAGCCACCCTGCCCATAGACAGTTTGAATCTCTGCTGAACCGGCCAAGATTCAAACCATCTATGACCGGCTTAAAAACAGCTGTGGTTGATATTTTATCACAACAGTTATAAAGAGACAGGGTTAGGGTAACTGCACTGAGCCACTGAATGCTCCCTCTAGTGGCTAATCTACAACTCTCTATAATAAATGTCTCTCTATCTATCCATTCAGTCATATCCGACACCTGGCAATTGCAAAGACCGGCACTCGTAAGCAACTTTTTCCATGACTTCTCTTAGCAATTATTTTACAGGGTAGGTTGCCAGGTCTTTCCCCAACCCCTACCATGCAGGAGATCTCGCATGGTCAGGGATGAAACTAGGACAATTTAGACAGGAGCCAATTAACCTACCAGCATGTCTTTGGAGTGTAGGAGGAAACTGGAGTATCCAGAGGAACTATAATAAATACAATCATGAAAATATGAAAGAGCAAGCTTGTAAAAGGGAGATAGTCACATAAAAAAGCTAGCTTAAAGTGTTACTAAACCCAGGCCCCTGCATTCACTATATCTGGTCTCCCACAGTACACAGAACATGGAAATACATTTATTTAGTAAATATAAACTGCTAAATACCTTTTCCCATCAGCAATTAGAGCAGTCTTCTGACTTCTATTAGTGTTCAGCAGAGCACTGGTTAAAGCTTGTAGGAGGAGTTTTCTTTCTACTCTAGGAGGATGCAGATCCCCTGACCTCTGTCTGGACAGTGCTGAATGACCGTGTGCTGATCACATGCACTCTCCCAAGAAAAAAGTAAAACCTCTCTAGAAATACACACCAAATTGAGTATGTGCAGTGTCTCCACACAATATGACTTATCAGGAGATAAGAGGGGAGCACTGGAAGAAGGGGAGGATCAAAGAAGTAAGGATCAAACAGCCTTTTTACACAATGCAGAGGATTAACCCCTTAGGTTCCACAGTGAGTATAACAAGCATGCTTTACTGCATATACAGACTGATTTTACTATTGTGGGTTTAGTAACACTTTAAGGAAAACATTGTAATAATAACTTACATCATTTTATGTGATTACTAAACCAACACTATAATTGTCTATATTGCTAGTATAGCAACTTGGGTTTATTTTGCTAGTACATCAGGGATTAAGGACAGTTCACATGCCGACCCATAGGATTAGTCAATGAACAAATTTAGTAGCCTGAATGTATATATTATGGGTAGTTTGAGGGTTAGTGGAAGCCAGTGAAGGGATTGGCAGAGAGGGGCAGCAGTCGCTGATCGGTTGGTAAGGTGTATGAGTCTAGCAGCAGCATTCATAATAGACTGAAGGGGGGATAGCCTGTGTAACGGTAGACCAGTGAGGAGGGAGTTGCAGTAATCGAGGCGGGATATAACCAAGGTGTGGATAAGTTGTTTTGTGGTGTCATTGGTCAGGAAGGGGTGGATTTTGGAGATGTTCCAGAGGTTGAGGCGGCAGGATTTAGCCAGTGAGTGGATGTGGGGCCCAAAGGAGAGGTCAGAGTCTAGGATTACGCCTAGCACCCTGGCATGAGGAGAAGGACCAATGGTTGTGCTGTTGATCTTAATGGTAAAGTCATGAGTGGGGGACCGGGGAGGAGGAAATATTAAAAGCTCCATTTTTGAAAGATTGAGTTTAAGGTAGTGATGTGACATCCATGCTGATATGTCGCTTAGTAGATTTGTGATACGTGAGGAGATTGAGGAGGTGAGCTGGGGAGTGGAGAGATAGATCTGGGTGTCATCAGCAGAGAGGTGGTATTGGAAGCCATGGGTGGTTATCAGTTGGCCCAGGGAGGAGGTACAGAGAGAAAAGGAGAGGCCCAAGAACAGAACCTTGGGGTACCCCAACAGAAATAGTCAGCGGAGCGGAGGAGGAGGAGTTGTATGTGACACTGTAAGTGCGCTGAGAAAGGTAAGAGGAGAACCAGGAGAGAGCAGAGTCATGGAGGCCGATGGAGTGGAGTTTACTGAGGAGGAGCGGGTGGTCGACTGTGTCAAAAGCAGCGGAAAGGTCAAGGAGTATGAGTATGGAGTAATGGCCGTTGGTTTTAGCAGTTAGTAGGTCATTAGTGAGCTTTAGAAGGGCAGTTTCTGTGGAATGTTGTGGGCGTTAGCCAGACTATCGGGGATCAAGAAGGTTATGTCTGTGAGGTAGCAGTTCATACGGTTGTGAACAAGGCGCTCGAGAAGCTTGGAGGCAAACGGGAGCAGGGAGATGAGTCTTAAGTTATTCAAACAGGTCGAGCCAAGCGAGGGTTTTTTGAGGATGGGGGTAACCAGTGCATGTTTGAGTGGGGAGGGAAAGGTGCCCATGGAGAGTGAGAGGTTGAAGATGTGGGTTAGAGAGTTTAGGACAGAGCAGGACAGAGGCTGCAACAGTCGTGAGGGGACAGGATCCAGGGGACAGGTGGTGAAGTGGGCCTTGGAAAGGAGTTTGGTAACTTCCTTGGTGGTAACAGGGTCGAAGGAGGAGAGTGTTGAGTTTGGTGTTGGGCCTGGTATAGAGGAGGAAGCTTGACACTGGAGATCTCATCATGAATTGTGTCGATCTTCTTCTTGAAGTGACTGGCAATCTCCTGTGGAGTTAGCGCTGGATCTGGGCTGCCTGTGAGAGGAAGAAACTCTCAGCTCAGAGCCACAAGGAAGTCACAGTCTGGATTCATTGTCCCCTCTACAGCGGCGGAACTCCGGGGTTTGGTCGCAAGTGCAACCTTTATGACCTTGGTAGTTCTGTCACTGATATATACAGTGAAGGAAATAATTATTTGATCCCCTGATGATTTTGAATGTTTCATTTATGAATGATTGCACCAGCTGTTGTCACCTTCTCACCAAGCAGTTTTGTAGCCCATTCCAGCCTTGTGTAGGTCTACAATCTTGTCCCTGACATCCTTGGACAGCTCTTTGGTCTTTGCCATGGTGGAGAGTTTGGAATCTGATTGTTTGATTGCTCCTGTGGACAGGTGTCTTTTATACAGGTAACAAAATGAGATTAGCAGCACTCCCTTTAAGAGACTGCTTCTAATCTCAGCTTGTTACCTGTATGAAAGACACCTGGTAGCCAGAAATCCTACTGAATGATAGGGGATCAAATACTTATTTCCCTCACGAACATGCAAATCAGTGCATTATTTGTTAGACATGCATTTCTTTTGAATTTTTTGTTGCTATTCTGTCTCTCAGTGTTACAATGCACCTACCATTCGATTTTTAGACTGATCATTTCTTTGTGAGTGGGCAAACATTCAAAATCAGGGGATTAAATACTTATTTCCTTCACTGTGTATATATATATATATATATATATAGTCATAAATAAATAGTCCATAAATATTGGGACATCGACACAATTCTAACATTTTTGGCTCTATACACCACCACAATGGATTTGTAATGAAACGAACAAGATGTGCTTTAACTGCAGACTGTCAGGATTTGCAGGATTTGCAACCAAGTATTAAAAAGTGAAAGTTTGATTTATGATTATTATTCTGTCCCATTACTTTTGGTCCCTTAACAAGTGGGAGGCACATATGCAAACTGTTGTAATTCCTACACCGTTCACCTGATTTAGATGTAAATACCCTCAAATT
Source organism: Staurois parvus (assembly GCF_062004578.1). NCBI lineage: Eukaryota > Metazoa > Chordata > Amphibia > Anura > Ranidae > Staurois > Staurois parvus. Next base: position 2,813,965 of record NW_028318216.1, read on the forward strand.
AAAGCTGACAGTCTGCAATTTAAGCACATCTTGTTCGTTTCATTTCAAATCCATTTTGGTGATGTATAGAGCCAAAAATTTTAGAATTGTGCCGATGTCCCAATATTTATGGACCTGACTGTGTATATATATATATATATATATATATATATATATATATATATATATACACATAGTATATATAAAATAACTGGGACTTTTTCCTTGTTCCATGTGACAGCACTGGTGTTTGGTGATCGGGTGTTTAGGTACCCAGCGCTTTTACATGTGGTTGTCAGCCTATAATTCTGGAGGTCTCCAAAGGTGGATCCCAGCATTCATTGGACTTGCTTCACCAATCAACACCTAAGCTTGGCAGGTGGGAGACTATTTAAAATCCGCTCAGTGACTTATTTGATGTCTTAGGATTCTGCCTAATACAGTACCACTTGATTTGGTGCGGCACATTTTTTATTAGTAGCACAAACACTATTATCTACACATTTAGGGACAATTTCGCAATGTACAAGAGTTTACAGGAATCACACAGAAATGCAGACTGTGTTTCTGTGCAATTCAGGCATGAACCAGCCCTCAGAGTGGAAACAGATACATTCTGCAACAAAATTTGTTGTATAGAGGCAGGCTAGTGCAGGATAGTGTCAGGTGAGGACATTAGGGTATCTGATTAGGGTGGTATAGTGTCAGATTAAGGCAGTATAGTGGCAGGTTAGGGCAGTATAATGTTAGATTAGGGCAGTATAGTGGCAGGCTAGGGCAGTAAAGTATCTGATTAGGGAGGTATAGTGTCAGATTAGGGCAGTATAGTATCTGATTAGGGTGGTATAGTGTCAATTTAGGGCAGTATAGTGTCATATTAGGGCAGTATAGTGGCAGGTTAGTGCAGTATAGTGTCAGATTAGGGCAGTATAGTGTCAGGTTAGGGCAGTACAGTGGCAGGTTAGGACATTATAGTATCTGATTAGGGCAGTATAGTGGCAGGTTAGGGCAGTATAGAGGCAGGTTAGGGCAGTATAGTATCTGATTAGGGTGGTATAGTGTCAGATTAGGGCAGTATAGTGGCAGGCTAGGGCAGTGTAGTAGCAGGTTAGGGCAGTATAGTGGCAGGTTAGGGCAGTATAGTGGCAGGTTAGGGCAGTATAGTTTCAGATTAGGGCAGGATAGTGGCAGGCTAGGGCAGTATAGTATCTGATTAGGGTGGTATAGTGTCAGATTAGGGCAGGATAGTGGCAGGCTAGGGCAGTATAGTATCTGATTAGGGTGGTATAGTGTCAGATTAGGGCAGGATAGTGGCAGGCTAGGGCAGTGTAGTAGCAGATTAGGGCAGTATAGTGGCAGGTTAGGTCAGTATAGTGGCATTACAGCATCAGGTTAGGGCAATACTGTGTAATTTTATGGCTGTATGTAGTGACAGTGTTCTCAGTCATTTACACCACGGTTGGTGATGAAAAACTCCACGGGGCTGCTGTGTCCACTGCTCCCATTTTCCCTTCTTTTTCCTTTCCCTACTTCGGGATTAGCCAGAGTGAAGGAGTCTGTGGGAGAGGTATAATAGGCCGCCACACCCCCAGCCCCACTCACCAACTCCAGCTACCCTGGAAAAAATTGAAGATCCTGAGGGGCAATTTTAGCTAAATTAGAGGACAGGGGAGTGGTACATGCAGCCTCATGCAGTACTGATCAACAGGCAGAACATTTGAGTTGAAGTGGTTGGCTTTGGGGAGGCACAACTAAAATCTGGGGGAGCATAGCCCACCCCTGCACCCCCCCTAGATCCGGCCAGGCCATAAAAGGGATTTTTCTAGTCACACAAATTCTTCAAGGCCGTAGAGGAGGGAGAGGCATCCATACACCAACAGTCCCAACACTAGTCTTCAAGCAAAGTTTTCTAATGTGTCCAATTGTTCTATTTCCCCAAAAATGCTTATTCAAGGCTGTTGTACACTGATCATTGGAGGAGAGCAGGCTGAGCTACAGAACTGACCATGCTGCCTGAAGAGAGTCAGTTTTTTTCTCCTGTAGTCAGTTTATAAAAGGAAAGCAGAGGGGCTGGTAGGAACAGCAGGGATTTCACACAAAGGAAGCAATATAAAGAGAACATGATACCTTTTCATGGTACAGCAGGAACATATCAGGAATATGAAATGCTGGGTTTACATATTGTTTAAGTGTTTGGGATGAATGATAGGTCAATGGGCCATGGGTGATGAGGGAAATTTAAACTTGTTCTAGGTCTCTAAATCTTCTTGCTCAAATATATGCTCAGTATGAGAGAGAAACTGGCTCTCTTGCATTTAGATTTTTCAGAAATGTGGATGTCACTCGTATTGTCCCCAAGTATAGAACCTAAATGACAACCATTAGACGGCATAACTGAATGCAGCATAGCACTTCTAGCAGAGAAATCCATCTTAGTTTGCTTTGGCACTAAAGCAGCTCAACTATGAAAAATTAATGGTTTTAGTTTATTATCAAGATACATGATTTGCTAAATTTTCCATAACAAATATTTTGGCTTTTGTATCATTGTATTGCTAAATGCCAAGACATGGAAAATCATACAGGTAATGTTTCTAAAATGAAACCTATTTGACAATTTTACAAACAATTCAAACTAGAATAAAGACTAAACACTAATTATAGCAACACAGCCATTGTTATGCTCAATATTTCTTCATTTCACACCTTCTTGCATTTTTCTTTGAATTTAGGACATATGTCTCTACTTTATTTTATATGCTTCATTAAACTCTAACAAGAGAGCCTTCCTTGATATTAGCTTTTTCTGCAGTTTGGAGTTTAGCGTATAACATTGACAAAGAACATTTAACTTCACAAATAACCTATTATCATCTGAAGGGCTAATAGCATTAGGGGAATTTGTGTTAATAGGTGTAAACTGTCATAGGAGCAATGTATAATTAGGATGAAAAGATTTGGTCTGAACAGTTCAACCAATGTAAATCTTGTGTTCTAGGAACACGTCAACTCCATCTGATAGATGGACAGTGTTTTCTGCTCATTATTATGCCAATTTCATTCTGCTAGGATGTGAAAAATCTGTATTCTTACTCTGGACTCATCCCACACTTGTACAATTAACTGTCAATGAAAATAAAAAAGAACATTGCTCTAATTAATTCCTGCACTGTGATCCAAGTAAGAAAGGTCAGGTTTGCCATGACAGCTTGTAATATGAATTTCACACAGTTTTGGAAACATTACTTCATGACCTGGCCTGACAGTTTATAAAATTAGTTTCTGCCTCCATGCTTTAATTATTTCACCTGGATTAACAACCGTGTTGATGCGATTGACAAAGTAGAGCATGGTCAAGGGGTCATCCCACAAATCACTGATATTTGAGCATTGGGTCTCCAGCAATTGAGTCCCCCTGGTGCTCCTCCACACCTTCAAGTCTATCTACTTCTTCGGCAGGACTTCCAGTGCTCTTACAACATTATCTACTGTGTTTTGGTCTACATACTAACACACCCAACACTATTGGTCTCTCAGTGTAATGGTTGGCCAACAGTTCAATAGTAAGCTGTAGCAGCTAAGAGAAGCCATTATGTACATGAACTTCCCAGAGTGATCCATCTGGGGGTATGTGCTGGAACTTCTAGGTGCCTCCTTTTTATTCCTGCTAGAAATGGCATTGCTTTTTTTTAAGGAAACCCGTGCTGAGATAAATAACCTGCTTTTGCTGAAAAGGCTAGTTGTCTGCCAGTCAAGCAAATCATTAATGAGAATGCAATTAGGTAAAAAGCATACTACCTTTACAACCACTCTAAAACACGCTGGTTCCAGTAAGAATTAAAATGATATGACAACCAAGTACCAAGAAGATGGTCATGGGGGCAATGGTAGCCCCTGTATGTTGACGCATTTCTGGACAATGTTTTCTCACTGTACTTCCTGATGCTACTACTAAAACAAAGAAAGCATAAAAAAAAAGATTTTAACATTCCCCAACTGGAGATGAAAGGTGTGATGATACTGAGGTCTGACAAACCCCAAACTGAATAGGGAGAATGGGGTGTCAGACAGAGGTCAGTGACACCCCTCATTGATCCAAAAATGTACAACTCAGTGACAAAACAATCAGATTGTATAGTCAGTTTCACACACAAGCAGAGCATCATACATCCTATTGAAACCACTCAGACTACAGCAGGGGATCATAACCCCTGCTTAGTCAAAATGTGCATATCCTCGAAAGACTTCTAATTAAGCCCTATTTAAACACGACTTAACAGACGTCTGCCAAGCCAGAGCACTGATAACTGTTGTAAACCTCCATCAAGCAAGATACTTGTAATTGCCATGAAACCATTTAGAAGCAATACACATTTGAAGTAGCCTCTACTTGACCTAGAACATCACCACTTCTCAAGCTCTACACAAAAAATGTAAAGAAACACTTTGAAAACACATCAGATCTTAATGGGGAAAATATCATGCTGGATATCTATACTGATATGGACTGGGTAATGTGTTAGGAATGAAAAGATTCTCGATCATTTGATTGAAATGAAAATGATCAACTTACAGAGGACAAAATTCAAAGACAACCCCGAAAATCAAAGTGAAAAAATTATGCGGAAAGCTATTCCATTTTGCAGAAATTTCATTGCAGCAACTCAAAATGGTACTATGTAGTTTGTATGGCCCCAATGTACTTGTATTGCTTGTATGCATGCCTGACAATATTGGGGCATGCTCATAATGAGATGACCGATGGTGTCCTGGGGTATTTCCTCCCTGATTTGGACCAGGGCATCACTGAGCTCCTGGACAGTCTGAGGTGCAACCTGGCGACATTGGATGGACCAAAACATGAAATCCCAGAGGTGTTCTATTGACTTTTGGTCAGGCGAGTGTGGGGGCCATTCAATGGTATCAATTCCTTCACCTCCAGGAACTACCTGCATACTCTAGCCACATGAGGCTGGGCATTTTAGTGCACCAGGAGGAACCCAGCGTAGGGTCTGATAATGGGTCCAAAGATATTATCCTGATAGCTAATGGCAGTCAAGGTGCCATTGTCTATTCTGTAGAGGTCTGTGCGTCCCTCCATGGATATGCCTCCCCAGACCATCACTGACCCACCACCAAAACGTTCATGCTGAACGATGTTACAGGCAGCATAACGCTCTCTATGGCTTTTCCAGACCCTTTCAAGTCTGTCACATGTGCTCAGGGTGAATCTGCTCTCATCTGTGAAAAGCACAGGGTGCCAGTGGCGGACCTGCCAATTTTGGTGTTCAATGGCAAATGCCAATCGATCTCTGTGGTGCCGTGCAGTGAGCACAGGGCCCACTAGAGGCCCTCAGACCACCCTCATGAAGTTTAGGAGGAGCCACACCATGCCGTGACGTCACGCCGCCGGAGCATCGTGGAGCTCCGGCGGCCATTACATATTACCAGCTGGTCAGTCCTCTTACAGACAACTGTCTGCAACGGTTGTTTTGCATTTTTTTATGTGATGCACCTTTTATATGAATAAAATTTAATCTACTACACTATGGGAGTATCCTTGTTGTCCCCTGGGGGAGTACTCTAGCCTACAGGTCCATTGCTAAGACGGATCACCACTTACCACCCAGTCCCTTGGGAGTGACAGCACCCACCAGGACCACACAGGCATATCTGAGTGAGAAGGACAGCTCATCTGGGTTCCAACTGAAGGAAGACCTCCTACCACCTAGGATCAGGATTGTTACATACAAGGCGCATTTAATATGCGCGTCCGGTGAGTGCGCATTTCATTTCCACTACTACCCGGACAACGAAGTCACCTTTCATTATCCTGTTTTACTATCCTGATTTATTTATGTTTATGGGACTACTCCTTACATTTATTGGAATTCAATTTGATTTATGATACTGTATTTCATCCACTCACTCTATTAGCGACGAGCGCTGCACTTGTTATATACATTGTCTCTTTCATAGGTTATTGGTACCTAATTCTGTGCATAGCAGCTTGTTTATTTACACTAAGGCGCTTTTTACTCTCTATAAAGTCTGTTTCTGATTGTTTGCTCAGAGATATTCACACCAGTGGCCTGCTGGAGGTCATTTTGTAGGGCTCTGCTCATCCTGTTCCTGCTTGCACAAAGGAGCAGATAACGATCCTGCTGATGGGTTAAGGACCTTCTATGACCCTGTCCAGCTCTCCTAGAGAAACTGCCTGTCTCCTGGAATCTCCTCCATGCTCTTGAGACTGTGCTGGGAGACACAGCAAACCTTATGGCAATGGCACGTATTGATGTGCCATCCTGGAGGAGATGGACTGCCTGTGCAATCTCTGAAGGATCCAGATATCGCCTCATGCTACCAGTAGTAACACTGACCCTAGCCAAATGCAAAACTAATGAAAAACAGTAAGAAAAGATGAGTAGGGGGAAAAATGTCAGTGCCCTCCACCTGTAAAACCATTATTGTTTTGGGGGTCATCTCTGTTGCCCATTTAGTGCACCTGTTAATTTCATTAACCCCAAAGTAACTGAAACTGATTAACAACCCTGTCTGCTGCTTAACTGACGAAATCAATACCCCAATAGTTTAATTGACTTGATGCTATACTCTGATTAAAAAGTGTTCCTTTTTGAGCAGTGTATAAGAAAATTACAATCCAATTAGTACCAAACATCACTATGCTATAATGTCCAGAATGCAGATTAGATGCATTGCATCACGTCTGGTGTCTCGCAGATTGCGAATTGATTCCCATTTTAGTAACAAGCCAGCATCCTCTGATTTCCAAAGATACTACACTTGTGTCAAGCACAGACACCTCAGGAGCAATTGTCCTGAGCAGAGGAAGCCAACATCAGCTGACCAGCACCCATTCATTTGTGCTGTTCTTGGAGGGGCAAAACTAGTCTATAGCTAGTCACTGAACCATTACTGCCTTCTGGGACACTGGTGCAAAAGTCACACTGTGTATGAAAAAAGAGAATGAAAAGAACATTGTTCCAGAAAAATTCCTAACACTTACTGAACTTGGAGGGACTCACTCCCCACACGAATTTTCATTGACTAGGGGTGGGAAGAACGAGGTTAGAGTCTCAGATCGGTTATGCAAGGAGCAAATGTGAGTATTCTGGTCTCATACAATCACTCGCCAATGTCCTGGATTGTGTAGGACTATCCCGCATTTTCATTATCAAACATTTTTAGTGGGTTTAAAGGGCATTAAGTGAATTAACAAACAAACTCACAGCCCTCGGAAATTGGACACGCAAGAAGTGGTGCATGCAAACACAATCTATGCAGAACACAAATAAAAAAATATATATTGCTAACGAAACTACAGGTAGGAAGATAAGGGTGTTGAGAGCAGAAAAGAGAGGAGATAGTCCACTGTTCTATGTATAGAGGCTCTGTCCCACATCAACCTGCTTTACTGTCTAATCATAACAGCTTCTATCACATTTCTCCCATCCCATTGAGCATCTTGCTTGTTGTAATATTTGCATATGAATGAGCCAGTGCTGCTCTTTAAGTGGAGAGGAGGGAACAGAAGGGGGTCTCCTTAGAGAGGACCTTGTGTCCTGATCTGGTGCTGGAGCAGGAAAGTACAGTAGTTGGTGAGAGGTGTAATACTGCTCATCCACACTATTCACCCACACAGACACCAGGGAACTGGGAGTCCTTTGTGGGGGCTATTGCTCAACTTCCTTACATTAATTTTGGTGTATTTTCTCCCATTGACCAACAGTAAGGTGCACAATACTACTGGCCACTGTACACAGTGCTGTATCTTACATAGCAATGATTCCTGCACTGAATTTGTTATGTTGCATATTATACTCCACACCCCTGCACTGTATACTTCATGTTCTACATTATAGTGCCAAACCTTGCATATACGATATGTTGGATGTTATACCCCTGACTTCTGTACTGTATACATTTTTTTTGTATGTTATACTCTCGACCCCTGCACTGTATACATTATGTTGTGCATTATATTCCTGACGTCTGTACTAAATATGCTATGTTGTTCTTTTTACTCTGCACTGCATTTAGAGTTGCAATAGTATATGTTGTGTTGTAAATTGTACTTCTAACCCTTGCACTGTATACTTCATGTTGTACTTTATAGTCCCGAACCCGGCACTGTACAACATGGTGGAGGTTATACTCCTGCCCCCTGTAATGCTATTTTGTACATTATACTACCAACCCTGCACTGTATACATGCTGTTGTACATTATACTCCTGACACCTGCACTAGAAACGATGTGTTGTGCTTTATACGAACTCCTGCACAGCATTGACTATTTTGCACACTGTGGGGACAATTCACAAAGCTGTATCTTACTGCATCCAACTATGCAGTAAGATACTGCACAGCATTTTTCCCCAAAAAGTGAGCATTCACTAATAAACGCTACTAAATATCACATGAGTTAGTCATGTGGTATTTTAGTAGCGAAAACATGTGCTAATGTAACAAGTCATCAGCTGTCAGCGGGGAACACGTAAAAAAAAGAATTGTCAGCAATTAAAAATTAGGAAAAAACAATGGTGTGGGGATACCCTCCTATCCATACGAAACACTTATCCAAGCATGCAACACGACAGATCAGGAAAAGGGGAGGGGCGAGCAAGCACCCCCCTCGAACCGAACCATACACGCCGCATGCCCTCAACATGCCCTCCCACAGCACATTGTCCCAATGTTTTTGAGGACAAGGGCCTCTTCCCCACAACCCTGGCCGGTGGTCGTGGGGGTCTGCAGATGGGGGGCTTATTGGTATCTGGAAGCCCCCTTTAACAAGGGGGCCCCCTATGTGAAGGAGTATGGGGTACATGGTACTTCTACCCATTCACCAAAAAAAAGTGGTGTAAAAAACACAGGAGTCAGTTTTTGACAAGTCCCTTATTAAAAAGCAAAAAATAAAAAAATATCCCCCGGTGTAGATCCATCGTCAATCATGATGCCCGGCGCCACCGCAGATCAACTCAACAAAGGCTCCCGCTGCTTTTACACTACACTTTTTTTGGTGTATGAGTAGGAGTACCATGATAAAGGGGACCTCCACATTCCAATAATCCTCCCGCTCGCAGACCCTGGGGGGATGGGGACAAGGTGCTTTGGGGGGCAGAGATCCCTGCCCCAAAGCACCCCCCATGTTGAGGGCATGTGGCCTGGAATGGTTCAGGAGGGGAGGGGCACACTTGTCTCCCCCCCTTTCTTGACGTGCCAGGTTGCACGCTCAGATAATGGCTTGGTGTGGATGGGGGGACCCCACGACATTTTTTTCTTTATTTTTAATCGCTGGCAATTCCTTTTTTTTACATTCAGCTGTCAGCAGGGAACCCTGTTGATAGTTGATGACTCATCGGTTGTTAAGGACAAGGCAGCTGCCCGCTGCATAAAAACCATGACAGTTACTGGTTGTTAAGGATGCCGGTGGTCACCTGCTCCTTAACAACCAGTACATACTGCATGCTTTGACCACTAGTTAATTATCGCATGCATTTAATTATTTACTTCTGTGAACTGACTTTAAGGTCTTCTCATGCGGTATTTACTGAGCGTTTATGCTATCTGCGGTAAATACCGCATACTAGCAATTGTGAAATTACATTTTCAGTATCACATGCAATATGTGGTCACCTGACAGACATAATGCTGCTGATAGCTTTTAGTGAATTGTCCCCTCTATATGTTGTTCTATCTCTCCAATCTAAGCATTGAAAGTGTGATCTCTGTAACTTACAGTTGTGATGAGCAGGGGCGGACTGACCATTCAGGCACTCGGCACTGCCCGAGGGCCCAGGGTCACTAGGGGGCCCCATGAGATGCCCCTGGTACCTTTCATAGGCTTTTTTGGGTGTGGTTTGAGTGTGGGCAAGGACACAGGGGCCCCTTGATCCCCTATCGCCCAGGGGCCCCATGAGTTGTCAGTCCGCCCCAGGTGATGAGATAGCGATAACTCCAATCTTAGTTGAACACAGGCAGTGACTCAATCTAGATGACACCTTGTAGCTCTTGTGAAGTTTATTCCATAAACTGAGCGAATCTTACAACAATGAACATCTGATAGGTCAAGAGATCATAATGTGATCTGCTTCCATAACATGAGGCTAGAAGCTGAAATGCATTACTGGGAAAGAGTGGAGCTATCTATAAAGCATGAACTAAACAAGAGGAAAGGGAGGAGCAGAGACAAAATACAAAGAACACTTAAAAGGCATATGACAGTCAGTGAAACTTGACACTCCCCGTCGAAATCTATGATTTCTATTATAACAAACTTTAGTCCAAGTCCAGTATAAGTAATGAAGATTCTTTCCAGGAACATCTGCAAAACAAAAAGGAAAGGAAGAAGAAAGGAAAACAATGAAAACTTTTAGCATAATACTTGCAGATGTTGGTCTCGAAAGTCCAGGCTGAGACATGGAAATCCATATTCAGAGGGGAAGGCAGCAACATGCACGATTTCTTCTTACCTCCCTTTAAATCAGGTTGATGACTTGTCTTCCTCTTTGGGCAAAAGAAGTACTAGTTCCTTTATAGGCCTGAAGTAAAGGTGTGCAGAACCTTCTTTCATGGTGGATATAGCCAAGATGTGTCCCGAAATGCAGAAGTAGGTACTGCACGACTGCTGCAGTCAGCAGGGTTGAGGTTAGTGGGAACATAGTGCCATTGTTCAGGCGTAGAGAACTTCCTTATGCGTTCCACTCTGTTGCCGACATACACGTAGAACTGTCTTGTGCGATTGTGTATATATCCTAGCACTATTTTGCTGTCTGTATAAAAGTCAAAGGAGTCTATTTCAACATCTGTTTCAAGTTCTATAAGCTCAGCAATTTCCACAGCTAACACAGCTGCACAAAGTTCGACCCTTGGAATAGTATGTGCAGCTTTTGGTGTGAGCTTGGTCTTGCCCATGATAAATCCTACACCCACTTTACCGCTAGGATCCGTAGCTCGAAGATAAGCCACTGCATCAATGGCTTCGTTGGATGCATGGGAGAAGACATGAATCTCTCTTCTGGTGGCATTCTTAAAGGATGCATGGGTGTAAGAGCCTGGTATCTGGAGTTGTTCTAATTCTTTTAGAGACTGTTTCCAGGATTCCCACCTTTGTTGTTTCTCCTTGGGTAAGGGGGTATCCCAGTCTGAGCTTTCAGAAGTAAGTTGTCTCAGCAGTATCTTACCCTGAATGGTGAGAGGTGTAATGAAACCTAACGGATCATAAATGCTGTTCACTGTAGACAATACTCCTTGCTTTGTGAAGGGCTTGTCACAGGCTGATGCTTGAAATGTGAATGTGTCTTGCTTAACATTCCAAAGCAATCCAAGACTGTGTTGTGTAACAGAAAGATCAGATCCTAGTTGGAATTTCTTCACACTGACAGCATGGTCATCAGAAGGAAAGGCTATCATGACCTTGTCGCTGTTAGAGATGATTTTGTGAAGTCTAACGTTTGCTGTGGCAAGCATGTTCTGGGTTCTAGTAAGAAGGTCAATAGCTTCTTCTTCCTTGCCAGAGATTTGAGTCCATCATCTACATAGAAATTCCTTTCGATGAACTGTCTTGCATCAGATCCAAATTCTTTCTCACCCTCTTGAGCTGTTTTCCTCAGTCCATAAATTGCTACTGCAGGAGAAGGACTGTTATCAAAAACATGTACCTTCATTTGGTAGTCTATGACTTCATCATTGATATCATTATTGCGGTACCATCGGAAACCGAGGACGTTTCTGTAGTCTTCATGGACGATGAAACTAGAACATCTGCTGAATGTCAGCCATAACAGCAATTGGCTCTTGTCTGAAGCGAAGTAAAACTCCTATGAGATTGTTGTTCAGATTAAGCCCAGTAAGAAGATTGTCATTGAGGGAGACACCTTCATGACGAGCACTTGAGTCAAAGACCACCCTTTTCTGATCAGGCTTGCGAGGATGGTAGACACCAAAGCATGGTAGGTACCAACATTCTTCTCCTTCCTTAAGAGGAGGTGCAGGCTCAGCATGATCTCTCTCAAACACCTTCTGCATAAAGTCCACAAAGTGCTTTTTCATCTCAGGCTTCTGGTTCAAACTGCGATTTAAAGAAACAAACCATGATTCTGCGTGTACTCTGTTGTTTGGTAGTCTCTTTCTTGGGGTACAAAATGATAGAGGTGCTACACAATTGTTGGAATAATCTTGGTAGAACTCTTTACTCATGGTTTGCAAGAATTCTTTGTCTTCTATGGTAGCTGCCAACTCATTGTCTTTAGTGGTTACCTCGAACACCGTGTTGCCGATGTTGTCACCCCAGAAATGAAGAGCCTTCTTATTGTCTTATATGATGGGCCGTTGTGCACCTTTTTCAAACAATCTCTCTTTCATGATATATTTATGTGGTCGTTGTGCAGAAAAAGTGGTTTGTCCATGACAGGACATGTGTTTTAAAGGAAGAGACTGAGTAGGACATCCTGTTCTTGTCTAGGCAGGCATTGCCTATGATGACCCATACTAGGTGCATTGTGCAGACCGTTGATTTGATGCCGAACTTTGTGCACCCTTAGGATGTCTTGGCCGAGTAACAGCAGGATATCGGCACTTTCATCAAGGGCTGGTATTTGGTTAGCTATGTGCTTTAAGTGAGAATGGTGAAAAGCAGCTTCAGGAGTAGGGATATCCTCTTTGGTGTTTAGAATCTGGTTGCACTCAATGATAATGGGCAAAGATATTTCCACATTGTCATTCAGAGGAGTAACTACAAGACCCCTGGCTCTCCTACCTAAGACTTCTGTAGTACCGGAACAAGTGCTTAGGGTATAAGGCAAAGCATCTCCAGTTATGTTCAACAGTTCAAAAAACTTGTAGTTCTTGTAAGAGATCTGTTACTCTGATCATCCAGAATAGTATACAGTCTTATGGCCTTTTCAGGTTGACCTTTGGGGTATACACGGACCAAGCATATCTTTGCACAGGATTTGTCACAGAATCCTTCTCCGCAGACCTCTGTACATGTAGAGAACACTGGGGTGGTAGGTGCTGCTTGATCTGGGCGCTCCCCACCTTGCTTTGCCTCAGGAAGATTGTTTGTGAGCGTAGTAGATTTATGTGAATATTGATGAAGAGCTTGCACATGGTCATCACTGTCACACTCTATACATTTGATGATCGCTTTACAGTCCTTTGAAAAGTGTTCTGTGGAGGCACAGCATTTGTAGCAAACCCTAAAATTCTTCACAAGTTCATTACGTTCTTGGAGGGTTTTCTTTCTGAATTATACATTCTGATACATTTCTTAAGTGGATGTGGTTTGTTATGCATTGGACATTGCCGATTTGGGTCCTCAATTTTCTTGTTTTGATCAGTCTTTTATAAGAACTGTAGCAGGTGCAGGTAGAACATTAGTCCTTTTCACTAACGCTGGACCTCTATGGTCTCTGTGTGACATATGTGTGTTTGTAGGTCTTGGAGAGAGAGTGTACTGAGAAGGTTATAGTCCTCATATGAGAAACTTGGGTCATTCTTAGTGTCTGCAATTCTTTTGATGAACTCACAGAAGTAGGAAAAAGGAGGAAGGCAACTCTATGTTCTTCCTTTTACTTTGATCCAAGCTCTGTCCATCTGTCAGGGCTCCGGGTATGACCAGAGGTATGTGAACTGACGCAGGGAAACGCAGGCTTCAGATATGTTATAAACAATATAATTTATTAGTACTAACAATACATAAACGCAGTGCAATACTAAAACATAACACAGTGCAAACGAACCAAACCAAACCACCCACAGATAACGATACATACAATGCAAGCGTAGTCAGGCAGGCCGGGTCAATAACAATCGGGCAGGTAGGAACAGGAGGAGCAAGCAGAGAGTAGTCAGGTCACGAGCCGGGTACAGCAACTAACGGGTGAGTCCCACCATTATTGGCAAGTCCATTCCTGACAGTACCCCCCCCTCAAGGAGCGGCCTCAGGACGCTCCAAACAGTCCTAGCTGGGCAAAATGTTCCACCGCCCGGGTCTGGTAACTGGTGGGATATCAAAGACTGGCACATCGGGCTGGACTCCGGGCAGAGGCACATCGGGCTGGACTCCGGGCAGCGGCACATCGGGCTGGACTCTGGGCAGCGGCACAGGGCCCCCAGGAGGAGCGGCAGGCACAGGGCCCCCAGACGGGGCGGCAGACACCGGGCCCCCAGGCGGAGCGACAGGCACAGGGCCCCCAGGCGGAGCGGCAGGCACAGGGCCCCCAGGAGGAGCGGCGGGCACAGGGCCCCCAGGAGGAGCGGCGGGCCCCCAGGCAGAGCAGCGGGCACCGGGCCCCCAGGCGGGGCAGCGGGCACCGGGCCCTCAGGCGGGGCAGCGGGCACCGGGCCCCCAGGAGGGGCGGCAGGCACCGGGCCCCCAGGCGGAGCGCCGGGCGCCGGGCCCCCAGGCTGAGCAGGGGGCACCGGACCCCCAGGAGGGGCGGCGGGCACCGGGCCCCCAGGTGGAGCGGCGGGCACCGGGTCATCAGGCACGACAGCAGGCATCGGGTCACCAGGCATCACTTCATTTGGCTCGCCAGCGGGCACCGCGTCATCTGGCAAGGCAGTGGGCACCGAGTCACCAGGCACGACAGTGGGTTCCGAGTCAACTGGCATGACCGCGGGCACTGGGTCAGACATTGGATCGTCTGGCTCGACAGTGGGCATCGGGTCACCAGGCACCAGGTCATTTGGCTCGACAGCGGGCACCGCGTCATCTGGCAAGGCAGTGGGCACTGAGTCACCAGGCACGACAGTGGGCTCTGAGTCAATTGCCACGACAGCGGGCACCAGGTCATCAGGTACCGGATCGTCTGGCTCGACAGCAGGCAACGGGTCATCTGGCGCTGGATCGTCTGGCTCGACAGCGGGCATCGGGTCACCAGGCATGACAGCGGGCATTGGGTCATCAGGCATTGGATCGTCTGGCTCGACAGCGGGCATCGGGTCACCAGGCATGACAGCGGGCACTGGGTCATCAGGCATTGGATTGTCTGGCTCGACAGCGGGCATCGGGTCACCAGGTATGACAGCGGGCACTGGGTCACCAGGCATCAGGTCATTTGGCTCGCCAGCGGGCACCGCGTCATCTGGCAAGGCAGTGGGCACCGAGTCACCAGGCACGACAGTGGGCTCCGAGTCAACTGGCATGACCGCGGGCACTGGGTCAGACATTGGATCGTCTGGCTCGACAGTGGGCATCGGGTCACCAGGCACCAGGTCATTTGGCTCGACAGCGGGCACCGCGTCATCTGGCAAGGCAGTGGGCACTGAGTCACCAGGCACGACAGTGGGCTCTGAGTCAATTGCCACGACAGCGGGCACCAGGTCATCAGGTACCGGATCGTCTGGCTCGACAGCAGGCACCGGGTCATCTGGCGCTGGATCGTCTGGCTCGACAGCGGGCATCGGGTCACCAGGCATGACAGCGGGCATTGGGTCATCAGGCATTGGATCGTCTGGCTCGACAGCGGGCATCGGGTCACCAGGCATGACAGCGGGCACTGGGTCATCAGGCATTGGATTGTCTGGCTCGACAGCGGGCATCGGGTCACCAGGTATGACAGCAGGCACTGGGTCACCAGGCATCAGGTCATTTGGCTCGCCAGCGGGCACCGCGTCATCTGGCAAGGCAGCGGGCACCGAGTCACCAGGCACGACAGTGGGCTCCGAGTCAACTGGCATGACCGCGGGCACTGGGTCAGACATTGGATCGTCTGGCTCGACAGCGGGCATCGGGTCACCAGGCATCAGGTCATTTGGCTCGACAGCGGGCACCGCGTCATCTGGCAAGGCAGTGGGCACCGAGTCACCAGGCACGACAGTGGGCTCTGAGTCAATTGGCACGACAGCGGGCACCGGGTCATCAGGTACCGGATCGTCTGGCTTGACAGCAGGCACCGGGTCATCTGGCGCTGAATCGTCTGGCTCGACAGCGGTCATCGGGTCACCAGGCATGACAGCGGGCACTGGGTCATCAGGTATTGGATCGTCTGGCTCGACAGTGGGCATCGGGTCACCAGGCATGACAGCGGGCACCGGGTCATCAGGTACCGGATCGTCTGGATCGACAGCGGGCACCGGGTCATCAGGCATTGGATCGTCTGGCTTGACAGTGGGCATCGGGTCACCAGGCATGACAGCAGACACCGGGTCATCAGGTACCGGATCGTCTGGCTCGACAGCAGGCACCGGGTCATCTGGCGCTGGATCGTCTGGCTCGACAGCGGGCATCGGGTCACCAGGTATGACAGCGGGCACCGGGTCATCAGGTACCGGATCGTCTGGCTCGACAGCGGGCATCAGGTCACCAGGCATGACAGCGGGCACTGGGTCATCAGGCATTGGATCGTCTGGCTTGACAGCGGGCATCGGGTCACCAGGTATGACAGCGGGCACTGGGTCATCAGGCGTGATAGGATCATCAGCCTGGATCAGTTCATCAGGCTGGGTACAGACATCAGACTGAAGTGCGGGTGCCGAGGCACCAGGCTGAACCACGGAAGGCAGGTTCTCAGACGGCAGGCTCACTGGTTTGGATACTGGCAGGATGGTACTGGTTGGAAAGAATTTTCGCTTTTTTCTGGTTTTAACTCCTGGAGCACTGCAAGTAAACGCAGGTCTGCAAACGAATGGAGCAGCTGAGGACAGAGAAGAGCAGGAAGATGGAACAGAGGAGGGAGCAGCCGCCACAGAGGACCTCTCCACAGGGCCAAAGAAAGGATAGGTGCAGCGAGTGGGAGCAGGGGACTGGTATGTGGTAGTTAGCAGAGTATACTGGGCCATCACTGGGGGTGCTGTCGGGGATGCAGGAAGAGTGCCTTGAGCAGAGGAATGACGTTGCAAGCTGACTGAGGCTGGGTGCAACAAGTCTGACCATGTCTGCAGTATGGGTTGAACAAAGCTCAGCTTACACAAAGCCTGTCTGGTCAAAGACTGCACTGCGTTTATACAATCCCTTAATACCTGTGGTGAACATGCAGCATAATGCTCCAAGAAGCAATCCACATCATCCTCTAATAACCATACCAGGGACTCTACCTGGTCTGCACTAAATGGTGGCAAAAAGTCATTCCTGCTTTCAGGGGTACCAGATGAAGCCAACTCTACACAAACTTGAATCAAAGGTTGCACCTCAGAGAACTCTGTGCCCTGATCTACTAGAACTTGAGCGATCCGTATACATTCTAGCAGTTGATCCCGGGTATACTCCCTCAGAGTCTGATAAGCATATTCTCTGTCATCAAAAACCAGCAGCGACAAATACACAACCTCATCAAGATCCATCCTTCCCAGCAACAAGCCAAGATGGCTTCCCTGTGCAGCCACTTCTGGTCAGGATTGGCCTTGGTGTAATGTCAGGGCTCCGGGTATGACCAGAGGTATGTGAACTGACGCAGGGAAACGCAGGCTTCAGATATGTTATAAACAATATCATTTATTAGTACTAACAATACATAAATGCAGTGCAATACTAAAACATAACACAGTGCAAACGAACCAAACCAAACCACCCACAGATAACGATACATACAATGCAAGCGTAGTCAGGCAGGCCGGGTCAATAACAATCGGGCAGGTAGGAACAGGAGGAGCAGGCAGAGAGTAGTCAGGTCACGAGCCGGGTACAGCAACTAACGGGCAGGTAGGTACAGGGGGTCAGGCAGAGAATGGTCGGGGTCACAAGCCAGGGATCAAACAGGAGAAGTCAGCAGAGGTCCGGATCAGGCAGGGTCGGCAACAAATCAGTCAGACAGGAACAGGAACAGGAATGCAGGTAACAAGATACAGGGGCCCATGGAAAAACACACACCAAGGCACAGACTGCAGGTCTGGCCATCCCTTAAATACACCTGCAATCAGCCTCAGGTGTTTGGCTGACTGCAGGGTTGAGTCTCTGATTGCTGAGAGCACCCGCTGGCCAGCCCTGGTACTGCAGCCCACAAGGCAGGTGAGTCCCACCATTATTGGCAAGTCCATTCCTGACACCATCTTTCTTGAATTCCATATGGTAGCTTGAGAACAAAAGATTTGATGCCATGAGAGGTGTCAAGGTAATTGAGACCAGGTAAGTTGATGTCAGCCTTAGCAAGTTGAAGCTCTAATAGAACATCGCTGAGTTCTTGAAACTTTAGATTGTCGCAAGCAGAAATTCTTCGGAAGCTTTGCAACCTTTTGAATAAAACATTTTCAATGGCCTCTGGGCTGCCAAAGGTATGTTCAAGTCTGCCCCAAGCAGCATTAAGGCCTGCAGCAGGGTTTTCAATATGAACTGCTTTGAGCCTCTTGATGCGTTCAGTGGACTGGGGACATAGCCATCTGATGAGTAGATCCAATTCCTCTGTGGCATTGATGTCTAGGTCACTCATTGTGACCTTTAAAAGTGGATTTCCAGCCTCTGTCATGTTCAGGCTTGTCATCAAACTTGATGTGGCTTGTCTTAACAAGCTCTCTGCAGAGCATGTATTTAGCAAACTGTTTTCAAATTTTGGGTGCATGACTGCAGGAGGAACAGAGTTGGTTGTGACGGTTGGTGGACTTACGTGGAGTGACTTGGAAACATATGTTGCTGCTAAGGCATTCAATGCCAGAACTGGCTTAAAGTCCATTGGCATATTGATTTGTAGAGTAGTGCATTTGCTAGGAGGTACTGTGTTGGTGCCAAAGTAAGGTGGACGGTCTATTAAACACATACCAGTGTCTGTGGCTAGCTGAGATGCTGCAGTCTGATGTATTGGAGGATATAAGGGCAAATCGTCTTGAGGTACAGCAGGTGCAGAGAAGAGACTTTGAGTACTTTGGTTGCTGTGACAGGGAGTTGACGTTCTGGAGAGGTGTGTGAAGAATCTGAGACATAAGATACAACGGAGTGTCTGGAACTGTTGTCTTTCCTTTTTACTAGCGGCTTGTTCTAATACCCTTAATCTTACCATGGCTGTGGCATGCTCACATTGTTTTTCCAAAACTTCAATTTCTGTCTTTTGGCGTGTGGCTTCAGCTTCTTTCTCTGCTTTCTGATGTGCGGCCTGAGCCTCCATTTCTGCTTTCTTTTGGGCGAAAGCTGCCTGAATTTTAGCAGCTTCAGCATCAGCACGGGCTTTTATTAGTTGTTGACTGAGTGTAGAAGATCTTGATTGTATGGATTTGAAAGATCTTGAGTAGTGTCTAGTACAGTGATGGCGAACCGCTGGCATGCAGAGCCATCTCAGTGGGCACACCAGGAAGAAGAGGAAGATGAGCGCACACGGACCACGCACACTGACCGGCCATCCAGATCTCGTCCACACTGGACCCCCATCAAACTACATTTCCCACATGTCTCTGGGGCCAGGGTGGGTGTGGACGAGAGGAAACAGCTCCTATGCGGATCTGGCACCAGGGGTGATGTAGCCGTGGATGGGTGTGGAAGAGAGGAAGAGGCTCCCACACTGCTCCAGGGCCAGGGGCAAAGTGTTCAGCGTGGATGGGAATGAGCTGCTGGGTTGGAAGCCACATCGACACTGCCAGAGGTGAGATTAACTGCTTGCAGTGTCATCCATCAGTGCCCAGAAGTGTCACCCATCAGTGCCCAGCAGTGTCGCCTGTCAGTGCTGCCCAGCAGTGTCACCCATCAGTGCCACCCATCAATGATGCCCAGCAGTGTCATCCATCAGTGCCCAGAAGTGTCACCCATCAGTGCCCAGCAGTGTCGCCTGTCAGTGCTGCCCAGCAGTGCAACTTGTCAGTGCTGCCCAGCAGTGCCACCTGTCAGTGCCCAGCAGTGTCGTCCATCAGTGCCACCTATCAATGATGCCCAGCAGTGTCATCCATCAGTGCCCAGAAGTGTCACCCATCAGTGCCCAGCAGTGTCGCCTGTCAGTGCTGCCCAGCAGTGCCACCTGTCAGTGCTGCCCAGCAGTCCCACCTGTCAGTGCCCAGCAGTGTCGCCCATCAGTGCTGCCCATCAGTGCCACCCATCAATGATGCCCAGCAGTGCCACTGATCAGTGCCGTCTGTCAGTGCCTCCAGTTGGTGCTATCAGTCAGTGCCGCTTATCAGTGCCCACCATTGCTGCAGATCAGTGCATCATCAGTGCCTCCTCATCAATGCCCACCAGTGCCGCCTCATCAGTGCTACCTATCTCTGCCGCCTCATCAATGCCCATCAGTGCTGCCTATTAGTGCAGCCTCACCAACGCACATCAAAGAAGAAATATTACCTGTTTGCAAAATTTTATAATAGAAGCAAAGAAAACCTTTTATGTTTTTAATTTTTTGCTCTTTTTTAATTTATAGTGCAAAAAATAAAACACCCAGTGGTGATTAAATACCACCAAAAAAAGCTCTATTTGTGTGAAAAAATGAGTGTTGCATGACCGCACAATTGTCATTGTCAAGTGCAACAGCACTGAAAGCTGAAAATTGGTCTGGGCAGGAAGGGGGTAGAAGTGCCTGGTAGGCAAGTGGTTAATTGAAGTGTTGGCACTTTGAAATAAAAAAGTTGGTTTTGTGTTGCAGTTTTGGGCACTCGGGCTCAAAAAGGTTCGCCATCACTGGTCTAGTAGATGCAGAGTGACAAGACCTGGATTCATGGAGCTGTGTTATTCTCACTTTTGCCTTTGTCTTTGTTCACACCACTAAATTGACTCTTTCAAGATTGAGCTCCTCAAAACTCATTAATTCTTCCAATGACCCTTGAGTGTACCGCTTTAAGAGAGCAATATATTTAACACACAGTCTTTGATAATTCTCATAAGCAACATTCAATTGCTGGATAGCGCCTTCTAGTTGTATTGGCTCATGAGATTGTTAGGAGAGAGCAGACATGCATTTAACAGCATTGGACCGTAAGTCATTAATATTAGACAGCAATTCTTCCTTGTCAGCATTAGGAGTATCTTGCACCTTCCAGGTTGGTTTTGTTAAGCGTTTTTCTCTTTTATCTAATTCAGAGTTCAAGTTCTGCTCTGAATGAAGCTCTGATTGTGGTTGTGTATTAGTTTCCCCAGACTGTATATTACTGTCCTGAAAAATCATGTTAGCAAGGAGAGGGGTTGGTAGAAAGTTTACAGAGAAATGTATCAGTTTTTCTGAGGGTGAGCTCAGGTTTCCTAGGTAATGGTTTCAGAAAAGTTTTCTTTTACTTTCTAAGATTTCACAGACAAGCCATGTGCTAATGCATGCAGATGCAGTGTATACACTTGCAGTTGTAAGACATTAATAAAACAAACAGATTGCGCTAGTAAAAAAAAAAGTGTCCAAAAAAAGATTAAAAATTATAGGGTAAATATATAGAGTTGTGTTCAAAATAATAGCAGTGTGTTGAAAAAAGTGAATAAAGCTCAAAATCCTTCTAACAGCTTTTATTTCCATACACACAAATGCATTGGGACACTACACATTCTATTCCAAATCAAAACATGAAGAAAAATATATCAAATTTGTGTTGCTCCTCTCAAAAAATTGAAGAAAAGTGAATATTAGACTGTTCAAAAAAATAGCAGTGTTTGTATTCTTCTTTACAAACTCAAACATTCACTATATAAACTGAAAACTGAAGATTTTGCTTTCCTTTGAATCAATTAATATTTAGTTGTATAAGCACTGTTTCTGAGAACTGCTGTTTTTTTCCCTCAGAAACTGCATTTTTGATGTCACCTAACAAGTTTTCTATTGGATTAAGATCCGGGGATTGGGCTGGCCACTCCATAACGTCAATCTTGTTGGTCTGGAACCAAGATGTTGCAATTTTACTGGTGTGTTTGGGGTCGTTGACTTGTTGGAACACCCATTTCAAGGGCATTTCCTCTTCAGCATAAGGCAGCATGACCTCTTCAAGTATTCTGATGTATTGAAACTGATCCATGATCCCTGGTATGCGATAAATAGGCCCAACACTGTAGTATGAGAAACATCCCCATATCATGATGCTTGCACAACCATGCTTCACTGTCTTCACAGTGTACTGTGGCTTGAATTCAGTGTTTGGGGGTCATCTGATAAACTGTCTCCGGCCACTAGACCCAAAAAGAACAATCTTACTTTCATCAGTCCACAAAATGTTGCACCATTTCTCTTTAGGCCAGTCAATGTGCTCTTTGGCAAATTGTAACCTCTTCAGCACGTCTTTTTTTCAACAGTGGGACTTTGCGGGGGCTTCTTGAAGATAGCTTGGCTTCACATAGGCGTCTTCTAATTGTAACAGTACTCACAGGTAACTTTAGACCTTCTTTGATCTTCCTGGAGCTGATTGTTGGCTGAGTCCTTGCCATTTTGGCTATTCTTCTATCCATTTGAATGGTAGTTTTTTGCTTTCTTCCACGTCTTTCAGGTTTTGGTTGCCATTTTAAAGCATTTGTGACCATTTTAAGCTAAGCAGCCTATCATTTTCTGTACTGCTTTATATGTTTTCCCCTCTCCAATCAACTTTTTAATCAAGGTACGCTGTTCTGAACAATGTCTGGAATGACCCATTTTCCTCAGAATTTCAGAGAGAAATGCACTGTAACCAGCAAGTACAACATTTGCTGCCTTCCTTCCTTAAATAAGGGGAATAATTGCCACCTGTTTTTCAAAGAATGAATGACCTCACTAATAGAACTCCACACTGCTATGTTTTTGAACATGCCCCTTTCAATTAGTGATTCAATTACACAGAATCAGCAGCATGCATCTTGACTGTTGGGTCTGTTGGATTTCTATTACTCTACTACACCTGCTAGTAAATTATTTGCCATGTAGAAATATCATTTCTACCAAAAACAGTGATTGATCAGGTTAGTGATGTCTGACTGCTTTTATTTTGAGCACAACTGTGTATAAATCATATAAAGTCCCACAATAACTCTTAAATAGTGTTGCTGATGAAAAAGTGTTCAAACAAAATCCACCAAGTGCCAATCCACCACCTTTATATGATTTATATATATATTTACCATATATATTTTTTTTGGACACTTTCTTTTTTTACTAGCACAATCTGTTTGTTTTATCATTTATGCACCTTATGGATATAGGGCTGATTTTGCAGCTGGTATAACTTATTTTTATATTGTGAGATATATATTTTTGTGGCGCCATCTATATTTATCTGCATAGTTGTAAGACATTCACATCAATAATTTGTCCTGACATTGATGAGTGTTATGCTGAGAAATACTTGCAGATGTGTACAGGATAGTTGCACATTCTGTAGCTGCTATTCCAGTGTACATATAACATCTCACTGTGAATCCAAAGCTAGCAAGGATCCTATGAAGACATTTCACAGATCTTTCGGTCTCTTGTCTGACTGTTCTGTCTCTCCAATCTAAGTATTGAAAGTGTGATCTCTGTAACTTACAGTTTTGATGAGATAGAAATAACTCCAATCTTAGTTGAATAACACAGGCAGTGACTTGATCTAGATGACACCTTGTAGATCTTGTGAAGTTTATTGCATAAACTGAGAGAATCTTACAACAATGAACATCTGATTGGTCAAAAGATTATAATGTGATCTGCTTCCATAAGACATGAGGCTAGAAACTGAAATGCATTACTTGGAAAGGGTGAAGTAGATCTTGTGAAGTTTATTGCATAAACTGAGAGAATCTTACAACAATGAACATCTGATTGGTCAAAAGATTATAATGTGATCTGCTTCCATAAGACATGAGGCTAGAAACTGAAATGCATTACTTGGAAAGGGTGGAGCTATCTATACAGCCTAAACTAAACCAGAGGACAGGGAGGACCAGAGACAAAATACAAAGAACACTTAAAAGCATATGACATATGTAATGTTGTAAGTTATACACCTGACCCCTGCATTGTATATGTCATGTTGTACATTATATTAATTCTGAGAACTAGCAACTAATTTTATTACACAGGATTTTTACAACCTATGAAAACCTTTCACCCATCAGCTGCCACAACAGGTGTCACAGTATGTGTATAATCTTTTTAAACCAAAATGTATTTGCATCGTAATTGGTGTTTATCACTGTACTCTCTGCAAGAGCTGTTGGATTGCCACAATATAAATAGGCTATACAGACTAAAGTTGTAGCTAGCTAAACAAATATATAAATAATATTACTTCTTGAAGGTGGTGCATGAAAGTCCCAGGTGACTTTGGAATCACTAAGACCAGATTGTATGTAATGTACGATTTTTTTTTCTGGCCCAACATGCTTAGTAATATACTGTAGCAAACTACTGTTGATCCTTTGCTATCTGCCAGCAGATTGTCAAGGAAGAAGATAATCAGAGAGCTCCACTACAACCTTTCACTATAATTGATGAACCTTTCAAGAGGGTGGTGATGGATATTATTAGGACACTAGCCATTCCTAGCAGTTTAGGCAAACATTACATTCTGACCGTAGTGTACTATGCCACCCAGTACCCAGACACTATGGCACTATCTTTCCTCAGGGCAAACAAGGTTGCTGATCTTTTTCATTGGGAATCTTTATGAGAGTAGGGATTCCTGCAAGGCTTCTCCGTGATCACAGACCACAGTTTGAGTCTGAACTGATGCATATCATAGCTTGTTCTTACAGATGACTTGTTTGTGCAATCTTTTCAATAGGACCTTGACACAGATACTTCATTTTTTGGAGTCACAGGGAAGGAACTAGGAATGTTTGCTTCACCTATTGTTACTGTATGTGAAAAAGTAAATAGGTATTAAGAGAAGAGTTTTCTAGAGATTTCTAGACTTGTTGGCAGTATCCTTATTTACAACTTGTTGAAATGAATGCACAGCACATGAGATGATAGACAAGCATTAACATCTCTTAGAACAGAGATTTAATTACCAAAGTAGACCTAACATTTAGACAGGTAATCTCAGGCAGTGAAAAGGCAAGGTCATCCAGTGTCCAGGGCAAAGCTGGCAAACTGCACCCCCCTTCCCTTACTTCCTGGGTGGAGTGATTCCATGGAGCCAATTGCAGAGTATTTCGGTGTCAAAATGTATATAATGTTAGTGACGTATCATGGAATAGTGCCGATGGTTGTGGTACACTGCACTGAAAATTTTAATATTGGTGCACAAATATGGATTTAAAAGCATTGAAGGAAAAATGTCCTTGTGTAGGAAGTGTCACTGGAATGGAAAAAAAAATGTCCCTGTGTAGGTAGTGTCACTGGAAGGAAAACAAAATGTCCCTGTGTAGGTAGTGTCACTGGAAGGAAAAAAAAAAATGTCCCCGCGTCATTGTTGCCAAGAGGAAAAATGGTGCTGCAACTGTGTTAGGTGGGAATTAAAAAAAAAAAAAAAAAAAAAAAAGCTCGAGGAGGTGACACGGAGAGGGGAAATTTGTAGTTGAGTTGTTCCCCACCCACTGTGTATTTACTCCATTCAAACCTTTCCAGTGCCTGCTGGGAATGAAGACAGTTGATTTTTCTTCCTGTCTCTTGTCATGTGATATGTCTTGTAATGTGATATGCGACATGACAAGGGGAGACCGGAAGAACCTCAGCAGGTTGCTATTGAAGAGGGGCAGCTGAATTCTCACTTAGCAGCTATTGAGGCCCATGCTTTGACAGGAGTGATTATGCAGTCATCGTTGTCAGCAAGCTGCTGGAGAAAGGAGCAGCAGAAGCTCCCAATGTGCTCCCTCGCCTCCACAAAGAGAAGGTAATGTTTCAACAGAAACATGTGCCATCATGCAGGTACATATACCAGAGCATATCGTTTTTGAGCAATAAAGACAAAAAGAAACCATTATCTCCCATGTAAATGCTTTTATTCAAAGTTATAACTTTGTATATACATCAACACAATAATAGGTCTTTATATATTATGTACATAATAATGTATAATGCACAAACATAAAATGTTTTGTACCTTCTCTGTGAATTCATCATACCAAATGTCCTCATATTTTCAATTATACCAGGGAAAGGGTTTGGCAGTCAATTAACTTAATTTGATTTAAAATATACTTGACCCATGAGGTGCAATTATACTGTAATAAAACACTACAGACTAAATTGGCAGATATGGCCAGGACTCTGAGGCAGGAGGTGCAACCTGTTTTTAATGCTGCAGGCCTAAGCATCAGTCATTTTGTGAGTTCGTATTTTAGGACAACAAACCACAAGATTTATAATACAACCC
The DNA here is from genome assembly GCF_062004578.1 of Staurois parvus. NCBI lineage: Eukaryota > Metazoa > Chordata > Amphibia > Anura > Ranidae > Staurois > Staurois parvus. Next base: position 2,840,057 of record NW_028318216.1, read on the forward strand.
AGACAAATGTAATATGAAGCCAGCTGTAGGATGACCCCTCCTGTGGCTCTCAATCCTCGGTTGGCCAGATTTACCATTTAGGTGTCCGTTTATGACACAGAGAATAGCTGCGATTCAACAGATCTCAGCTATTCTCTGGTCATTCACAGTTTATGACACTCAGGAGATCATGTCAGCCCTTCTCTGGAGATCTGTGTTCTCCCTCCAGATTCTCCAGTCCAGAGCTGGAGAGTCAGAGGGACCGAAAACTAAGCAGAGATAATTTACCTCTGTTTAGTAAACTGATCTTTTACTGTAATCTCGCAAGATTATAGTAAAATGAGCCGTTTTCCAGAGTTTGTAGACCGTTCTCCAGCGTTTGGAGACCGTTCTCCCTTCGTTCGGAGAACTGCTTCATAAACTGCATTCACGGGAGAACTGTGTTCTCCGAGAATGCCGGAGAACTGAGCAGTGATCTATTACCGCTGGTTCATAAACGGACACCTTTATCAGGGACTCATGCACAGGTGACTAGATTTATGTGACAGACAAAAAACTATAATTGTCAGACAAAGCCTACAATGGCAGCCTCCCTCCATATCCTTACAGGACTGGCTTCCTTTAAATTCATCTGGTCAGCTTACTGCACTTTAGCCTCATAAGTGGCAACAGTTTGTAATAGGAAGGTTGGATTTTATATGACTGGCAGGTAGAAAACAACAGCATTAGTGATCAACTAATGATTTAAGTACTTCCTTGGTGTTCCTCCTAATTATTCCAAATATAATATATTATGAGTTAATGGCACCTCAAAGACCCACATCATTTTTAAGTTACAATATATAGATTTCCAAAGGTAGCCACGTCACTAAGTGCACAGATGTTCACGCACAATGAAATCCATATAAATCTAAAACTACCAATAGGTGTGCTAGGACAATTCCTTTTATTTATACAACCATGTATAAAAGCACTTGTTCCTGGTGAATAGACAGACTCCATATGTATGACCATTACTTCAACTATGCTGCTGGTGACAGGTACCTTAAGGCAGGTCATACATGATTCATTTTCTTTTGTTCAATCAGCAAGGTTGAATTAAGAAAAACTGATTTCTTCACCCACACATTCATGATGGATGGGAGAATCTACCCGCTCCCCCTGCCGAGCTATCATATTCTGACAGTGGGTAGACTTCCCCACCATCAGAATACATTCATCAGCAACACTGGCTATAGCTGGTAGCACCAAGCAAAAATTTTTCAACAGGCTGATTGTACAGAAGTCAATCAAGAGAGGGATCAAAATGCAGCCTGTCATTGCTGAACCCACCAAAATTTGACCCATCTGTGGTTAGCTTAAGGAACACGAGAGGATCATGGAGGCTGCCATTGCTACCTATCCTTTGGGAAGGATAGTTCCCTGGTTGTCAAGTTGATGCTTTGGCTTCAGGGCTGTCTGAGTTGCTGACCGGGAACATGTATAAAGATCACGTCTGATTGAAAGTACAGCGAGGCAGGAGTCTAAAAAATTCATGCATTAGACACAGTTAGGCAACTAGCCTTTTCAAAAAGAGGCAGCAATGGCAGACCTAATACATCCCTCATGATGGCATTACTTTGAAGAAATAGGTAGGCTGCCATTGCTGACCTTTAAAATGTCTGTAGTTCAGGCCACGGTGATAATTCAAAATGTAACAGAGAAAACAAAACAGGTGACCAAAAAAAAAAAAAAAAGACAAGACAACCTACCCGTGTTTTATTTTTATTTAAAAAAGAACAAATAAATGCAATGAAAAAAAAAAACAAAAATGTTGAACTGAGGATTTAACTGTTATAGTTGTAAGATTTCAAGTGTAGGCAGTAAACCACTTCTTATATACATACATATGCTCCTTTACCATGTCACAGTGTTAATTCTTCTTAACAGTCATTTGAGACACATAGAAATACATATACATTAATTAAAAAAAATAACTTTGTATTAGCAGAATACATTTTCCCCACTGTGCGCAAAAATGAAGGTCAACAGGAAGAAGTTAAATGATGCATTCATTTATAATAAAAATATATAAAAGTCTGTAACATACTTTGCAGTTTCATAATGTTAAATAGTGATAAACATGTAAATTATGTCCATTTCTCAGGCAGAAGTGATCACATGACTTACAAAGCAGATAACTTCCACCACAGGTTAAAGTGTATGTCCAACCACAGTTTTTTGTTTTTTTAAAGTTTTGGATAACGTGGGAGGGTACCCCCCACCCCCTCTTCCTGTCTTGTGAAACCACTTACAGCAGGACAGGAAATTAGGGTAAATCTCACTTATGGGAACCTTAGGGAATAGAAACCAGGCAGGTTTTTCCCTCTCCCACTCTATCCAAAATTAGAGAAAATGTTTTTATTTTTTTCTTTTATCTTGACATACGCCTTACATTCAATAAAATCCCCTCTGTAGTGTACAAGGTCTAAAGTTTATGAACATTATCAGGTGTGCTGATGCATGTGAAGTAAGCCTGACATTGACATTTTTCATCACATTGAGTATCACAGATAATCTGTTCTGTGGATCCCCCCCCAAAAAAATCCAATCTAGTACTTAAAGCTGAAGTTCCGGAGAAAAAAAAAAAAAAAAAAAAAAAGCTACCCTTGCAGTGGGGCTGTCCCTGGTTGCAAGGGGTAAATGCTCATTTCATAGGGTTGCAAGGGCTAAATATACTAGTCTCACCATAAAATCCTTTTATTGGAGTCCACTGGGGGACACAGAAAGTCTAACAATTTGAAGGTTAAAGATTTCCTGTGTCCTTCAATGGACAAGAAAGAAAATCAACTATACTTATCTTCTACTTCGATTCCATGGCAGCTGGCACTGCTCTACCCTCTATGCTCCAGGTTGCAGAGAGGCCCTTGGTTACTTCACCTACAACACAGGAATGCTGGCTCTGCATTGAAGAGGACGACATTGTGAGGCCAGCAGTGTGCCTACAACTTTGCAAGTTGGTAAAGGAAAGTGGCGAAGGGCGGCTGGGTCATGCAGCTGGGAAGAAGCCTGCAAGTAAAGAATAAGGCAAGTATAGTTGCTTTTTGTGTAACTACTGTATATGCAACCAGCAGTCTCCACTACCACAGTGATCACCACGGTCCTGCTGAATAACTAATGCAGTGGGTCACTTGTTCAGCATTGGTGCAATTCATAGCATGCTTTGCATTTTTCTCAGTGAATGCAAGGTGTACTCTGATTGAACTAGATAGAGATGTGAAGGTGACGTAATTGCCCCGCCTCTCCACCTCATCCAGAGAATACTCATTCATTGAAAAAAATGCAATCCTTTTTGTGAACAGCACCCTATGCCGAGTAAGAAACTTCCTATGGTTAATATGCAGCAGGCAGCCACTTGGCTGGACCTTTAAGACAGCAGTGATCACTGTAGCAGTAGAATTGTTGCCAGAACTACATATAATGAACAGGGACATATCTCCAGTGGGTAAGACAGACAATAGTATCCTTAAAAATATTTATACATTTGTATTTGTATGCATTAAAAATATATAACAAACAATCTTTAAAAAAACATTACAAACAGGGACATCAATAAGTCGTATGAACAAAGGCGACTTAGATTGTAGAGTCCCTGGAGACCATTTCAGGTTGACGTGTTTCGCTGGAAACTCACTTCCTCAGGACCTCAAATCTCCAGCAATAGCGAAGTCACTATAATATTATCAAATAAATGCACATTAAAAACATTATACAAATATATATTATACTACGCACAAACAGAATCTTCTACACTCCAACACCAGTAATTAAATAGAACTACTATTCAACAATACAAATCTTTAAATATCCTACCCCCTATTTGAAGGAGGAAGAGAAACACCATTATATATATATATATATATATATATATATATATATATATATATATAAAACATACCGGTAATTGGATATTGTTTTGTATGAGTTATATTTAAAAGTCCCAAAGTATGATAGACCTGTATGTCTATGTGTCATTTATATCTGAACATTCCCATATGTCTGTATAGATATATGACTTTAACATAGATGTATTCACAGGTATACTATACATAATATCACTTCCATACCTCAGGACGAGGTCCCGAGAAAGTGCGTCAACCTGAAATAATGGTCTCCAGGGACTCTACCATCTAAGTCACCTTTGTTCACATAACTTATTGACATTCCTTTGTAATGTTTTTAAAGATTGTGTATGTGTGTATGTTCTATATTTTTAATGCATACAAATAAAAATGATACATATTTTTAAAGATGGTTACCATATGTAAAGTCCCTTTTCAATATATGTAGTTTTGGCAATAATTCTTACAGGGATGATATTCTCCAGTGGGAGGCTATATCATATCACATCTATGAAAGTCCACTGTAGCAATGGGGACTACTAAAGTGATTCTTCGGTTCCACAAGTATGACATTTGCATCCTTACATTGGTCTAAGCTGGACCAATGTAACTTTGCTATTGAACTCCAGGTATGGGTTTTAGTTTTATTGTTGAACTCCAGGCAATTATAAGAAAAACAAAATTTAATTCAGTTGTGTATTCCTTTAGAATTAACCTGTCTTTTTAACAACCTCTTGGGGCAACACTAGGAGCTGGTTAGGCTCTGCTGCATGCACATGTGCTGATAGTAGAAGAGTCAGAGTGGGTCATCACCTCTGTTTACTGATAAGAATCTTAACACAATAAATTGTGTGAATATATGCTTCAATTATTCAATCATGAGAAAATCTAATTTCAGTTTATTCCACCTGCACATAATTTGGATATTTGAGGCGTGTGAAGATTTTCATCTTCTTCAGTAAATCAACCCAGATGTGTTGCTGCTTCCTCATTGTCAAATTAGCTGGTTGTAGGTGAGGACATGACATGAATGAATTCCTTAAAATGTATGTAAACCCAACTCCACCAGATGGTCCTTTTTATTTATTAAATAAGGAACCATTTACATCTTTGCATTGCAGTAACATGCTGTTCGTTTTGAATGATACCCCAACGCAAATACATGCACATGCATTGCAGTGTCCCACCGTGCACAGCAATGCACCATTGTAAATATTGTATTTTCTCCACTTAACGTTTTGGTGTGTTTGCGGCCCCATATTTTCATATTATATTTGGGCCATAACTGTTGAAGCCATACTAAATACCTGGTGATTTTTTCCAGTCCCCTTGTGCAGAATATGCTTACTCTGGGTTTTAGACCATGCTGAGCACAGAAATAGATCCATGCTAGCGTGGTCAGTTGGTGGCCTTGTTTTTTTCTAAAGCGAAATACAGGATGTTGAACCAATGCATTGCATGCTTGTATTCCCATAGCCAGCCTGTAACATCACAGCCTGACATGTCCCTCTCCCTGCCCTGCTTAGCTTGTCATAAAAATACAGTACTTGCTGTGCATGTTATAAGTTTATTAATGTGGTTTGTTTGCTAAAACTACGTCGATAGGTAATATTATATATAACAGTGACAAAAAAAAATTGATAAAGAAATATTATACTGAATGCAAATAAATATGAGAAACAAATTAATAAAATAAAATTCCAGTTCATCAACTGCACAAATACTTCAAAAGTCCGCCAAAAGAAAAATTAAAAAATTGTGATAAAGTGCAAAACTCCTTCTAATCTGCTGAAATCTCCATGTGAGCGAATGACAATAACTGACTGAATAAAGTGCAAGAATAACTTCACTCAAGTATCACCACGTGCTCCAGAGGAAAGACCTCCCCCAATTCAGTGGCACTCACCAGATATCGCAGCCCATCCAAACTTGATAGGCAATTGCGCTTATGGTGAGTGTCAGACGTTCTAAAGCTCATCAGTCGGCTAGCCCTTCATCAATTAGAGACTGTTTAAGTGGCAGGACATCCTCCAAACTATTTTACTATATTTCAGCTAGGTGATAATACGTGATATAGTTGCTCAGATTTGCATTTTGCCTCAAACAGGAAAGCACACCAAATATTGCAAAGACCACTGATGCACTTTCCTCCCTGGAACACAACGCGATGTCCACACCCAGCAAGAGTTTCTTTTGTTGGACTGATTTTGAAGTATTTGTGCATTTGATTAAATCGGAATTTTATTTTATTGATTTGTTTCACATATTCATATTTATTTGCTTTCAGTATAATATTTCTTTATCAATTTTTTGTCCCCATATTTTTTTTGCACTACTTTCACTTGTCATTATAAAGATTCATGGGGTGATCATTGTTATACTCACTATTTAATGTAGCAGCATTTATATACATCTTATTCATTTATATGAGGTGTTCACTTATTTAGTTGTTAGGTTATTTATATTCATATATTTTTCTTTTGCGTGGTGAATATACACTTGAAATATTTATCTTTTTATGCCGATAGGTAAGTGCTTTTTAAAAGCACAAATGATAAACATACTAACAAAGAACGTGGAGTCAACCCCCCCCCCAGCTGGACAGCCACACACCCGGCAGGGGTGTGTGGCTGGACAGAATTACGAAGTATAACCTTAATGAAAACTTTTTTTTTTATAGATAGAGTGGTGAAGTATTAGAACTCACTGTCAGGTTTTGATTGCGGTTTATCCCTGGGAGATTCACACTCTCCATTTGTTCTGATCCTCAATTTCACTGGGAACGAAAGCAGGGGTAAACCCAACTAGAACAGGAATAGAATGGAAATCTTCAAATGTTGACACTGTTCTAGTGACAGATGTCAAAGCGGACATTTTCATGCAGTTGCGCAAGCAGAACATGGAGTGAGAGTGAAATCTCCTTAATGAGACACAAATGGCTTTAGATATACTTTAAAGGCAGCTTGCATATAGGCAACTATTGAGAGTGGAAAAATCAGGTATTTAAGATGGAGTCAAAAAAATTACTTGTACAAGTATATAAACTCATGCAGCTTTGTGAACAGACACTAAACAGCCATTCGGATGCTGTGAAAGTATCCCTTTTATTTGGGTACGCTCCATGCACCTCTGAATTCCACAGCTGAAATTACATTTACCTTGATAAAACGTACTGCATCTTCAACCCAGTGTTAAATGCAAATGCCAATAAAGCTTTACCTTGGGTAAAATCCAAACTTAACCTTGCTGTGGGACCCTCCCCACACAGCAAGGTTTAAATACTCATTTCTATCAAGGGGAACATTAAAATGCAGTCTTAATTCGCTTATCCTTTGCTCCCAGACTTCCTCACAGCTCCACAACTGGTTCAGAAGCAGTGTCTCTTTACTGCTCGATAGGTCACAGGCACTCCTGCATTGTAAATGAGGACTCAAGGGTAACCCATAACCTGGAGCTAGAGTGCTATCTGCCGGGGCAGTGAGAGCGAAGGCTAGTAAAACTGCTTTGCAATGTTCCCCTATACAAAAACAAGCATTTCACCCTTGCAATACAGGGATAACACTCAATTTTACCCAGAGTCCAGCTGTAAATCAATTTCCTGTAAGCTATTAACATGCAGATTTTAAAGGTGGCTTTGGACCAAACAATCCCTGCAACCAGTACTGTTCATTATCCACAAGACTAGACCAAGAGACAGCCCAACAGAACAGGATACATTTTGAAATATAAATGTTAAGGTCGTGTAACCCGCTTTGGATTTTTTTTTAGGATGGAATAAAATATTGTTTTTACAAAAAAGTGTGCACTCTCAAGCTATACCAGTAAAGTCCAACAAAAAATATATCCCCTCTCTTTATAGTTATGCAATTTCAGATGTGGTACGTAGGTGGTCCTCTCCTTTAATTATGCTCCAGCAGGTTATAAAAAGAAGGCGCACAAGTTTATTATATTTAAAACTCAGAACAGCATCACAAACCTTGAATAGAATGATTAATATGTACTCCGCAGACAGAAGGTTTTCTTTAAGCCTTTGATGTTTTACACTACACCTTGTCACTCACAGGCTTAGCTAGAAAGCTACATATGGACAATCAGGCAATTATGAACCAGAGCTTTGACGGATATGATTTTATCTATTTCTACAGTCTGGGCAGTAAAAGGAGTTTCCATTCTATGGAAACATTCTATAGCGCTTCAAATTGCAATATACGGAAAAAATTCACATGTCACACTAGTTTTGAATGCATTTGACAATGCATGCAAAATCTTTATAGAGTTTTTGTTAGGACTATGTGCTTTAAGACCTTGAAAAGTGGATAAGAAAGGGTAATTGAGCTGTTAACCCAACCAATCAAAGCTGCAAATTACGGAATAGGAAATATGGTCCACTTGCTGATCTTTTAGAAAGTTGCAGTAACTGTTCTAACCATTGTCTGCCACAGGAGTATACCCAAGAATTAGGGAATATACATATATATATATATATATATATATAGTAAAGCGCTGCATAAATTGACAGCACTATATAAGTACCTGAAATAAAGGCAGCAAGAAGCCTTTTGAAGAAATAACTGCTGCAATGTGATACAACTGCTGCAATGTGATTAATCTTTGTAACATTCAGATCTTAGGAAAGAGGAATATCTTCTGCTACAAGAGGTATTCCCTGGTGACCAGAACAGATTAGTTGGTCGATATTATACAGGTAAAGCTACTGGAAGGCAAACAGTGATTAGTAGCCTATAAGCAGGACTTAAAGAGATACTAAAAAGGTTCATTTTTTTTTTTGTAAAATAACAAACATGTTATACTTACCTGCTCTGTGCAGTGGTTTTGCACAGAGCAGCCCCAATCCCCCTCTTCTGGGTCCCCTGCCAGAGCTCCTATCTCCTCCTTTCTTTTGGGGGCCCCCATAGCAGGCAGCTTGTTTGTTCCCAAGCCGCTGCTCCGTATGTCCATTCACACACAGAGGGGGAGAATATCACCAGCACACTGAGGATCACCAATATGGGTCCAAAAGTTTTAATGAACGATCACATAATTACAGCAAGGCATGCCTGATGAAGGGGTCCTGCGAGTCTCTGAAACATTGCCTTGCTGAAACTGTTCAGTTCAGCCGATGGTCTCTGCAGCCCAAACTTATACACACAGCCAGTTTTAAGAGTCTTGGCTTGGCCCTGCCCCCTCTCCTCACTGGCTGAACGGTTATGATTGACAGCAGCGGGAACCAATGGCTCCCGCTTGCTGTCTCAGCCAATGAGGAGGCAGAAACCTGGAACAGCAGAGGCTGTTCTGAGCACTAATGGATAGAGATAGGGCTCAGGTAAGTAATGAGGGGGCTGGGGGCACTGCTTCACACAGAAGGAATGCATGCATAGAATGCATGAATGTAAAAAACCTTGAGCCTTTACAACCACTTTAAAATTGCCTTGTCTAAAATGATGACATTTAATTTTCTAAACAGTTATGTAGATAAAGATGCATGAATGCAAATACAATACTGCAGCCTACACTGGTTGTGAATTCTGTTGGGAGCACCATCAGCAATATGACCTGTACAACAATACTACCAATATTATATACAGAAGGTAATATAAATAAGGATTTGTGCTAACACGAAGTACCTGTTCACATGCATGCGGCTTGGATTTGGTTTGAATCACATCCAATCCGCATGACATGTGAAAATACATTGCTTCCTATGCTGCCTATATGTCCGGTGCACTGGTAGTGAGGATTAAAAAAAAAACAAAAAAAAAAAAAAAAAAAAAAAGAAGGGAGGAAGAGCGCAGCCTGTCAGATCAGCCGCACCTCCTCATCTGGAGTAAAGGGGATTCCGCAAACCACTTGAAGAGCCTCTCATCTGCTGGATGGGAGCCAATACAACAACTGCAACACTGGGAGTAGAGAAGCCCATTCAATATCACAGGTCCATTCCAGTACTCAGAGAGGGGATCTCCTGTATATCCAGGAAGCTACACCCACCGAACCCTATAGGGGACCTCTGGCTGACTTGGATCACCGTAAAGCCCTGGAATTATCTGGTGTGCCATTTACCCTTCAGAGGGAGGATTACCCACCTTCTGGTCTATCCTGGTCTCCTTGAGAGGACATCTTGATCTATATTTATATGCGCATTTATGTTGCGCATCTGGTGAGTGCGCAATTTTACTATAACCATTTGCACAAGCACCGGAATACCTTTGAAGCAGGCACCTTCAGAGCACTATTGTCACTTTTGGAACATTTCTATATATATTTATAATCATTTATCCATAAACTTAATTCATTTTTATTGTTAAGGCACCTTGAAGGAGATATATATATATTTTTTTTTTAGCGCTGCACTGTGTTTTATTATATTATGGATCTTATATGCACAGGAGGACAAGCAGATCAGAATATGAGAATGCATTTTTGTGACATCAGTAGAGAGCAGACCTAGTGCTGGGATTTCTTATTAGACAGCCCAGCAAGCACTGCATACACTAAACCATGAAACTCACTCTGTATGAAATATTTTCAAATGAACAAGGATTATTTTCCTTATTATACAAAATTTTTTAATTATGTAAATGATTTCCCTATAGGTACCTACCTAAGATGTGCACTGAAGACATTATGACTGGAAACAACTGTAGTAAATTGTTGAGCCAGTTACATAGTTTAAACCAGCTCTATGGCACCTCTAAGGTAAGAGGTACCTGCAAAGCAGAAAGTAAAGACTCACTTTTCTCCTGTTGCCATTCCAACAAAGAAAAACTGATCCTTCTGTGGGTGTTGACCGCCTGGTCCCCTGCTGCGCTCAGTGGATACGTGAAAGCCCTATGAATCAATGCCCAATGCCACTACAAGGCACCATAGTGACTTTGGGATTGGCAGAAGGAACCACTGAGTGAATTGGGTGTAGTCTTTGTGTCAAGAATCAGACACTCACGAATCTGCTGGTTTCTGAAGAGTTTTGGGCAACGCATTCTCTACATTAAAGTTTGGATGCATGACCAGTAAGATGGTGTTTACTTTTTCTTTGAAGGTACATTTTTATTAGATTAATTTAAATAATGGGGTTCTTTAAAGGAAATTCTGATAATGCAACCATTTAGGATACTTAAAAGGTACAATGAAACTTTACCTCACTCTGCTCTTTGCCTGTTCAAAGCTCCTTTCACCACTTATAGGAGTATTATTTTGATATTCTACAGGTTCTGCATTGCCAATGCTCTGCCCAACAGAACCCCCCCCCCCCCTCAACCATGTGTATGGACCCTAAAATTTCAGCTACTTTACAGGTTTTCATCTTTTTATTGCAATGTTCTCCAAAATCTCCAACACAATTTTGTTTAGGATGGAAGGTATTATGGGCAGCTGGTTGCATACAAATTATATCTACAGTTATAAAGTTGAAATCCACACTTAAAAAAAAACCTACAATATTTACTTGTAATTCTTGAATTGAACCTTGGCTTCCTTTTTTTTTTTTCTAGAAAAAGTGTTTCGTATTTCAGCTTGAAATACCTCCTGTATGGTAAAGCTGGGTACACACAGTCCAAATATCAGCTGGTTACACAGGAACCAGCCAAAATTCAGCCCATGTGTACAGCTGTCCTTCTGACAGAAGCTGATCTAAGGATCGGCTTTTGTTGTAGGGACATGCTGGAACACCGGCATTCGATCAGTGCTTGCAACCAATGGGTAAGAGAGTGGATTAGTGTGTCCTTACGGGGGGATGCAGTTCCCCTGTCAGAACACAAGGCACAGTGGGAGAGATTGCTGTACTAAGCAATGTTAGTACAACAATCTCTCCATTTTTTTTTTTTTTGTTCAGTCCATTGGGTTGAACAAAAAATGTGTGTGTACCAAGCTAACCACTGTTTTCTCTTGCTTTGTGCAGGATGACTGGTCTTGTACCCACCCCCTATAGTTGTCTGCATTGAGCCCGTAATGGGAGGAGCTCCCGACCTTCACTCATAGTTTTACTTTCTGTATAGACTATGGGCAGCACAGTGATGATGTCACCAATACTTTTACAGGGTAAAATGGTGTTTGTAAAAGAATGTTGTGCAGTCAGAAGGGATTTATAGTCCTTGTGGCTATTGAAAAATATGCGAAATGTTTTTGCATCTGAAGATCCATAAAGCCATCATGAGAAAATATTTAGACTGCTTTTGAAGACCAAGTTTTCTGGGTGTTCTGCTGATCCTCTGGCTTCAGAACACTGAGTCACTGACATTAACCAAATATCCAGATTAGGGAAGTCAGTGAAAATTCCTTATCTGGATACCAAGGCAGTGACTCACAAGTCTCCTAAATATTATACAACTCCTCTGGCATTGTACATTTCATACAGCAGGCAGCTTCATTCCAAATTTGGAAACCTCAAAGGAAGGTAACAAATTTAGTGTGGGTTTTAACCAGCACCTGCATTCATCATCTTATGTCTACAATGACATTTCTGCAAAGATACCAAAAGCTCAGCTCTACAAATCATTCAACAGTTAGGCTGGAGGTATGTAGGATCTTTAAGGCTTATAGGTGAACTATATTAAAAATAAAAAAAGGGGAAAATAAAAGTTTGTCAGAAAAAAAGAGATACCATTTTTTTTTTTAAACACACAACATAAGAAGTTACAACAGAATTGTGAAAAAAGACGTTAAAATTTCCTTCCTCCTTTGTTAAATACTAGGCATTAAACAGCATGCCAGCCTTTGTTTGGAAACCCCATAAGATTAGCACTTTTGAAGTTCCATAGAAAACAGAAATGGCAGATCGCACTGAGATTTTCAAATAGCAGAATCTCTGTGACATAATATGCACTTCCAACATTCAGAAGCTTATCACTGCCAGGAGAAGCCCTACACTGCCCAATCCTTGAAAATAGTACTGAAATCTTGCTTACCAGGCTTGGGCTTTGTATAGGCCTTAATTACAAAATAAATATAAACAAAATCTGCATGGCAGATTGCTGCGTTCCTTGGAAAAGCTACTTAAAAAAATAAGCACCTGCTACAAGTCTAAACGGAACATTATATATACACATATATATATTTTAAGGTAACTTTTGGCTTGCGATGTTAAAGCAGCACTTTTGGCAGAGCAGCCTACATTCTGTAAGACATGGGCTTATTTGGAAAACTAGAGCAAAGAAAACTATAAAATTGTCTCAGATCAGGTCATAGCTTTGATTTTGTAACTTAAAGAAAAATTCTAGGAAAACTGAAAATCACCAGTTTGGGGTCCCGCAATGCTAAAAATAGTATCTTACTAACTGGTAAGCTGGCTCAGTTGTGAATAGATTTCATTTTCTAAAAGTTCTCCTAATGCCAGTGTGCACATAAGCTCCAAGCAAAGTGTACCATGTTCAGGAAATGTCCTTTTGTCAATATGGCTGTCTCTAAAGTAGAAAATATTCCTAACTGAGCTACGTAATTACCCAGTGACAGATTACTTTAATACAAACGGGATCTTCTCCTCAACTCATAGATTTGAACTAAACTTGCAGTTGAATTTGCACAATTTGCCTAGACTTCCGTCTGCTGCCAAAATCTGCTATTGCAGCAGGACTACATATTGAAATGATTCTCTTCTCTGAAAACCACAATTTTTTATTATCAGACTACAGTCCCTTTATCACTTTTGTGTGAGAAGGAAGGACCCATGTTTTTACAGGAATCTGTCCCAGATAAGAACCAATTCTATTTTTCTTGGGAATTCCCTTTAACACACTTTTCTTTAAAAAATTATCAGAATGGGACTAGCTGCTGACAGCCACATCACCCTTTGTCCTTTGCTCTAGAATCCATGAATGAGCCCTGTTGCGTTCAATGTTACATTCTGTACATCCAACAGAAAGAAAGGTTTTACAAGCTGCAGAACCCTACAGCAAAAAAAAAGTCACATACTGAAACTAGAGTACAATCAGTTCAGTAAAATGAACCTGAATACAAAAAATAAATGTTCCCTTTCCAATGATTACATTTGCGATCTGTGCAGCGGTTTTCTTAGCTGTCAGTGTTCTCCAGCTGACTTTCTGATTCTGCCCGTTTCTCAGGCGATGTGTACAAGAAGTTGCAGCAGATGTACAGTGGGTACACAAGCAGGCGACTGTCCAAGTTCATTATCACTTGTTCCTGGAGGAGGATGACAATGCACTTAATATTAGTTATTCGAATATATTGTAAAGAGTAAGGCTCTGGAACAAGCCCAGATACGTTTTTCTAAAAATGTATAAATCAAGTCACAGAAGAGAAGTATTCTTTATGTAAAGCAGTCGTATCTTTAATCTGAACCTGTAAAGTCCCAAACATTGCTAAACTAAGAATACTGATGAAGTGCAGGCACCACAAACTATACCTTATTTTAGTCTGTGGGAAGTCTCGTGAATTATATGCCTATGCTGTGTACTCCCTATCCAACTAGTTCTGTCATTCAAAAAGGTACAATGCCAGGACTTCAGGGGCTGGCAGAGTTAAACCCCAACATACATAAGTTGAAAAAGTGTGAAAGCCTTTACCTTTGATTTAATAACATTCTGGGTTTTTTAAAAACTTTTTATTGTTATTAAGTTGAAGAACTGACTTTCATTCAGCTAAATCATTGTTGTTTGTAGGATCAGGGTTTTTTTTTTTTTTCCAGAAAATAGGTGCAGGAACTCGCAGACTCCACCACCCCACCCTCCAAACCGCATCAAATAGTGGGTGTGGTAAAAAATGTTTAATTTCCCTTGTTTTTATGGTTTGATATAATGTATGGACTGGGGGAAGCCACATATTCTCATTACAAATACAATCTTTGCTTCCGGTTGTGCATTGCAGACTGCGGCAAGTCTGTCATCAGGCAGAGTTCATCAGATTGAAAACATTCTCCAACATGAAAGACCCACAATGCTAGGCTGTCCGGGCTTTAGATCACACAACGGGGGAACAGGGCAGTATACATGTCATTTACTGGCACCTTCCTTTTCAGAACACAATGAACAATCAGTACCGAACACTCCTGTGTCCATGTATAACTGAAGCATAGTAAACTCTGTTTACTATTCTTACTTTGAATGAACAGGAAGCCGCTCAGTACAGAGTACATCCAAAACAGAGTGTCTTTGCCCCCGTGTGAAAGAAAGTCTACCTTGCCATTGGTGTCTACAGCCAAAAGCACCTACAAAAAGCACATGAGCATCAGAACTGGAACACAGGGCAGTGAAGAAGGTGGTCTGGTCCAATGGACCACATTTTTTTTTCATTTACATCATGTGGATGGCAGTGTGTGCGTGCCCCACTTGCCTGGGGAAGAGATGGTACCAGGATGCACTATGGGAAGAAGACAAGTTGGCAGAGGCAGTATGATGCTTTGTGAGGTGTTCTGCTAGGAAAGCCTGGGTCTTGCCATTCACACAGAAGTTACTTTGACACGGTCACCAACAATGTTTAGGTAGGTGGTACAAGTACAAACCTTCATGGAAAGGTACCACCTGATGGCAGTGGCCTCTTTCAGCAGGATAAGGCACCCTGCCACACTGTAAAAATGGGTCAAAAATGGTTTGAAAAACACAACAAGTTTGAGGTGTTGAGTTGGCCTCTATATTCTCCAGTTCTCAATCCATCAAGCATTTGTGGGATGTGCTGGAAAAACAAATACAATCAATAGAGGCCCCACCTTGCAAATTACAATCTGGCACCGAGCCATCAGTAGCAGATCTTTTAAGAGGGGCTTCATAGTTGGCTGGTTTTGGTGCCAAGAGCACAAGTCCCTACGCCAGCTTCAGCCCTGCTAGAACACGGTCCCTCCTGGTGAAGCTGAACCCTGCACCATCCTGGGCCCTGCTCCTAGCCACAGGCCTCCACATGACATTCCCAGTCATAGACCTTTGTATCCTCAAGAAAGAAATGTTCACACAAGAAGTAGCTTTGCTGCACTTTACTCATGATGGTATTCAGGAAACTGCACTACAGTGACATGACAAGGACATACATTTCCAAGTCACTTGACATTACAATCACATCTAGTGAACTGTCCGCAGTAGTCACAAGTGAAAGCACCTCAGCAGCCATCTCCCTTAGACTCCATGTACACGAGACGTTTGGAAAACACTTCTGAACAATGGAAGATAACTGCTGGAAAACGTAGGTTAAAAAACATCTGTTTAGCTGCATTTGCATACCGCGTTTATGCGCATTTATGTGTTTGCGGTCAGAAGCATTTTTTAAAGATATCAGGTGACCTTCCAAAATGCCCAGAATGCACTGAAAAACAGTAAAAAATTAACTATTTCAGACATTTTGAGAGAAATAGAGAGAGCAGAAGCAGAGAGAGCAGTATTTATTGAGATGACCTGTCTTTTCTGGTTGTATTCACTATGGATCCCATCATGAGCATAATGCAGCACGTTCTACCATTTTTTCCTTCACGCAAAACCTGGAACTGACTGCGCTGGTGTGCTGGGTCCATTTGAATACATGGAAAACACTTTGCATGCATTTCTGATGATAAAAAAGGCTCTGAACAGCATTTCGGTATGGAACAGTTAAAAAAAAGCTTTTAACCGCAAACACTCATAAACGCGGTTAGACGCGTTTCCAAGCATTTGGTGTTTGAAACGCTGATAAAATCTACTCCTGAACGCAAGTTTGGTGCGTTCAAAAAACTGGCTGTAAACTCAACTGCCTATAAACTACTGTAAACGATATAGTGTACATGGACACATAGGAAAACATTAGGGAGAGTTCAGGGGCTGATGAAAAAAACAAACACAGAAAAGCTCCTGAATGTGAGTTTATCAGCTGCAGTGTACATGAACACTCAGGGTCGTTAGTACTCACAGGACTGTGCTTTCTGTAGTCACCTCCTTGCTAGGTACAGTACAGTACAGGGCTCCAGGAACCCTCCAGGGAAGCAGGGATCTCTGACCTGGCGTAAAAGGCCTTCTGCAATCTGCCCTAGCCCCCACCACCATAAAGAGACAGAAAGACTACAGTTGGCCCCTCCTGCATACAGGCCCACTCCACCCAGTCTCCTGCCCTGTCCAAGGCCAATGTGAGCTGACTACATCCTCATAAAAGTGTGGGGTGTTCAGCTCCCATGCCCCAAGAGACTGTGTGCTCCTCCCTACCTCACTTAAATATGGGTCCTGACTCACCCCTGACATCACTGTAGGAGGGATCTAACTAAAAGGGGCCCAACACCTGGTGATACTCTCTGCTACTAGGTGGTTCTGTACCAGAGTAGTGTCCGGTTACAGCAAAGTACACAACTGCACCTGCCTACAAGATACCACAGCATAACTTCATAGGTCTAGTGGTATCCATGACACAACTGGTTAGGGCTGTTTTGGCAGCAAAAGGGGCTGTTTTGGAAGCACGAGGGAGGAAGGTGGGTGGTCAAGACATTCTGGCTGATCAGGGTATGAAGATTGCTACAAAAACACTTCAGAGCAAGGTCTGCTGTAATCCATGGCAGCGAAAACCTTAAAATCCATTAAACAGTTCCACACTCCCACTTCAGCAATGCATTTTAATTTTGAAGCTAAAAGTTCAGGCAAACCACTAAATGCAGACCTGAAAATCAGGCATGTGAACTCTAGCTAGACAAAGGATTATTCATGCTGGTCATGGTCTTCACAATATAGTAGACACAAGGACGCTAATTAGGGGTTAATTTCTACCTTTTATATTCAATAGAAGTAACTGCCTTTCTTAACTGATATTGTAACTGCCTTTCTTAACTGATATTTTAACCGGGTGTTTAGCCTTCATTTTAAAATGTCAAAAAGCTGACTATAACCTGCACATCTGATTATGTGCATTATTCTCATGCCAGGAAGATGAAGCAGTAGGGAAGTTTGCACAAAGATCAAGGAAACTAAAGCTTGATAAATGTGTTTCCTGTACTAAAATAATTTATATACATGAATATGTATAAGATCCATTAACTAGCTTGCATGCATCGCTCAAAAATAATTTGTGTTTTGACAATGGACATGCCAAGTTTGTGATTGGATAATCTTGGGAATTGGTGCTAAAGCTAGAGTTATCAAGTATGTTTAAGACACTGAAATGATGGCATACTAGGCTCATAGGTGCATGTGCCCTGCTATTTACCCTATCAGGCTTTGTTTGGACTAAGTGGTGGTGAACGTTTCCCTAGATTGTAAGCTCCAAGAAGCAGGGCCCTCGAACCCCTTGTGTATTGTATTGTATTGTTATGGTGCGGTCTCGTGTAATGGCTCCCAATATAATGTACAGCGCTGAGCAAACTGTTGGCGCTATATAAATACTGTAGAATAGTAATAATAAAAATCATAGAAGGCTAGACACTCTCCTACTACTCATCACTGTAAGCATTAATAAAACTTGAGAATAATGGTTTAGAATTATAGAAGATAATCTATAGAAGAATTATAGACAGCAAGAGTGGTGCACTGGTGTTCCTGAGGGCTTCACGCTGAAGACCATCTGGCTGTGACCAGGAGTAGGTCATTATACTCCAATGCGCATTTACTTGCGCTATCTGGTTAGTGCATTATACAGTTATTCCCCTATCACGGAAGTCACGGATTTGTTTTGGATACATCACAGAACTTATGACTTTAACATCTCCTTCACTATAGGCACCTTGATTAGTCGGATAGATCTTCATTACTTATCTGATTACTGTTTACATCAATTTAAGAGTGTGGGATCTGGTGCATGTCAAAATATGAATGTTTAAGTCTGCTATTCATGTTAATTCCCTGTATTATACACTCAAGCGCTGCAACTTTTTGTATTTGAATATTGCAATTCTATTCTCTCAAACCATCAAATTCACTTGCATGATTTTTTGTTTTGGAGAATCACGTATATATGTTCATTGGACTTTTGTGGGAGGATTTTGTTATTTATGCATAATTATTGGGTATTTTGTTAGTTTATTTCTCTCTTTAAGAAGGCACTGAATATTATTCATAAGTTCAATTTAGTGTTTATAAGGCACCAAACACAATTATATTTTCCCTTTATATAAGGGACCACGATTGTCTAATCACCAAGTTTATCCTGAAAAGGATTCAAATAAGGGGGGATTTGTATCACGGAGTGTCACCACAAGTGTATACTGTGGTTATCACTAGAGTTGCACTTTATTGGATCCAAATGTGATCAGAGCACAGTGTGTTTATATATTGGTGTGTCACGTATTAATATCATCATTATATGTACTATCTTAACAGAGCACTGTATATTATATGTTAATATCATACTCATTTCTAGCTCTTCACTATTTATACTCACAGTAAAATTGTGCCACCTGACCCGCCGGGGTTTCATGGCCTCCTACCCACCTGGATACACCAAGGCCCTGATTGTGCTCTGCCTGATCCCAGAGCCAGTTTCTTCTGCAATGCTTTTCCTAATATCATTTGATCTCGTTGCCTTTTGATCTGTATTACAAGCCTTGACACTCCTCTGAACTGTTCTTCTTAATGACCATTACTGTCTCTGGACGGATCCTCTTCCATGTACCCTTGGTTTCCCCTGAGACCATGGGGAAACAATCCACTACTACTCCGGCCAAATCAAACAAATCAACAGCGGGCTCCTCTAAGATCCCAGCTACTCCTGCTAAAAGGCCTCCTCCTAAAAATGGCCTCTCCACAACCTCCACCTGAATATCCATTCATGTCCCAAGAGCTTATATGCCCTCTGGACTACTCATTTAACGACAGTCTTTCTGCCGCACAATTTACAGAGCTCACTGTTGTGGCAGTCTGAGATTCAGCTCTTCTTGAAAAGTTTAAACTTCTCCTACAACAGAAATTGAATACAGCAACGGAACAACTCACCACTAAGATCACTAACGAAATAAGGGACATAGGATCCCATATCGATGATCTTGAACATAAAATGGACGATGCAAATCTGGTGATTGACAACCGTGAACAAGACATGGACACTGTCAAACTGAATCTTGCCTCCGACCCTCCAGAAGCTTGAGGACTTAGAGAAACGTAACAGGAGAGGTACAGTGGGGATCGAAAATTTGGGCACCCCAGCTAAAAATTTGTATTAATGTGCATAAAGAAGCCAAGGAGAGATGGAAAAATCTCCAAAAGGCATCAAATTACAGATTAGACATTCTTATAATATGTCAACAAAAGTTAGATTTTATTTCCATCATTTACACTTTCAAAATAACAGAAAACAAAAAAATGGCGTCTGCAAAAGTTTGGGCACCCTGCAGAGTTAATATCTTGTACTGCCCCATTTGACAAGTATCACAGCTTGTAAACGCTTTTTGTAGCCAGCCAAGAGTCTTTCAATTCTTGTTTGAGGTATCTTTGCCCATTCTTCCTTACAAAAGTCTTCCAGTTCTTTGAGATTTCTGGGCTGTCTGTCATGCACTGCTCTTTTAAGGTCTATCCATAGATTTTCAATTATGTTGAGGTGAGGAGATTGTGAAGGCATGGCAAAGCCTTCAGTTTATACCTCTTGATGTAATCCCCCGTGGATTTCGAGGTGTGTTTAGGATCATTATCCATTTGTAGAAGCCATCCTCTCTTTAACTTCAGCTTTTTCACAGATGGCATCAAGTTACCATCCAAAATTTGCTGAAATTTTATTGAATCCATTTTTCCTTCTACTCGTGAGATGTTCCCTGTGCCACTGGCTGCAACACAACCCCAAAGCATGATTTATCCAACCCCATGCTTAACAGTTGGACAGAGGTTCTTTTCATTAAATTCTGTGCCCCTTCTTCTCCAAACGTACCTTTGCTCATTCCGGCCAAAAAGTTAAATTTTAACCTCATCGGTCCACAGAACTTGTTTCCAAAATGCATCAGGCTTGTCTATATGTTCATTTGCAAAGTTCAAACGATGATTTTTGTGGTGAGGACGTAGAACAGGTTTTCTTCTGATGACTCTTCCATGAAGACCATATTTGTACAAGTATCTCTTTATAGTGGAATAGTGTACCACAATTCCAGTGTCTGCCAGATCTTTCTGGAGGGATCGTGCAGTCAAACGTGGGTTTTGAATAGTTTTTCTCACAATCCTGCGAGCTGTTCTGTCTGATATTTTTCTTGGTCTTCCAGATCTTGCTTTAACTTCCACTGTTCCTGATGACTGCCATTTCTTAATTACATTCCGAACAGAGGATATTGACAACTGAAAACGCTTTGCTATCTTCTTATAGCCTGCTCTAGCTTTGTGAGCGTCAACTATTTTCAGTTTCAGTTTTCTAGACAACTGCTTAGAAGAACCCATGGTGCTGATTGTTGGGGCAAGGTCAGATGAGTCTGGGCATTTAAAACCTTTGAGATTGACATCACCTGGTCTTCCCAGACGATGATTGAGAACATTCCATGACACTGGCAGGTCTCAGCTTGGCAAAGGGGGCAGTGCATGCTATAAATTCTGCAGGGTGCCCAAACTTTTGCAGACACCATTTTTTTGTTTTCTGTTATTTTGAAAGTGTAAATGATGGAAATAAAATCTAACTTTTGTTGACATATTATAAGAATGTCTAATCTGTAATTTGATGCCTTTTGGAGATTTTTCCATCTTTCCTTGGCTTCTTTATGCACATTAATACAAATTTTTAGCTGGGGTGCCAAAACTTTCGATCCCCACTGTAAGTTCAGCCAAATGTTTCCACCATGTTTGATAGTTGGGATGGTGTTCTTGGGGTCATAGGCAGCATTCCTCCTCCACCAAACACAGCGAGTTGAGTTGATGCCAAAGAGCTCAATTTTGGTCTCATCTGACCACAATACTTTCTACCAGTCCTCCTCTGCATCATACAGATGTTCAGTGGCAAACTTCAGACGGGCCTGGATATGTGCTTTCTTGAGCAGAGGGACCTTGCAGGCACTGCAATATTTCAATCCTTGTCGGCGTAGCGTGTTACCAATTGTTTTCTTAGTGACTGTGGTCCCAGTTGCCTAGAGATCAGGGACAAGATCATCACGTGTAGTTCTGGGATGATTCCTCACTGTTCTCATTGACACTCCACGAGGTGAGATCTTGCATGGTGCACCAGACCTAGGGAGACTGACAGTTGTTTTGTGTTTCTTCCATTTGTGAATGATTGCACCAACTGTTGTCACCTTCTCACCAAGCTGCTTGGCGATAGTTTGGTAGCCCAGTCCAGCCTTGTGTAGGTCTACAATCTTGTCCCTGACATCCTTGGAGAGCTCTTTGGTCTTTGCCATGGTGGAGAGTTTTGAATCTGATTGTTTGATTGCTCCTGTGGACAGGTGTCTTTTATACAGGTTACAAAATGAGATTAGCAGCACTCCCTTTAAGATACGGCTTCTAATCTTAGCTTGTTACCTGTATGAAAGACACCTGGTAGCCAGATATCCTGCTGAATGATAGGGGATCAAATACTTATTTCCCTCATAAACATACAAATCCGTGCATAATTTGTTAGACATGCATTTCTGTTCAATTTTTTGTTGCTATTCTGTCTCTCAGTGTTACAATACATCTACCATTTGATTTTTAGACTGATCATGTCTTTGTGAGTGGGCAAACATTCAAATTCAGCAGGGGATCAAATACTTATTTCCTTTACTGTATAACAGCTTCAACTCTTCTGAGAAGACTGTCCACAAGGTTTAGGAGTGTCTATGGGAATGTTTGACCATTCTTCCAGAAACACATTTGTGAGGTCAGGCACTGATGTTGGATGAGAAGGCCTGGCTCACAATCTCCACTCTAATTCATCCCAAAGGTGTTCTATTGGGTTGAGGTCAGGACTCTGTGCAGGCCAGTTGAGATCAGGACTCCGTGCCAGCCAGTCAAGCTTCTCCACCCCAAGCTCGCTCAGCCTCGTCTTTATGGACCTTGCTTTGTGCACTGGTGCGCAGTCATGATGGAACAGGAAGGGGCCAAGCCCAATCCCTGAAAAAGAACCCCACACCATAATCCCCCTCCAACAAACTTTACAGTTGGCACAATGCAGTCAGGCAAGTAGTGTTCTCCTGGCAACCGCCAAACCCAGACACGTCCATCGGACTGCCAGACAGAGAAGCGTGATTCATCACTCCAGAGAACACATCTCCACTGCTCTAGAGTCCAGCTCTCTACGCACTGTTGTGCTATTCTGAAGGCCGCACAAAGTTTGGAGGTCTCTAGCTATTGAGTCTGCAGACAGTTGGCGACTTTTGTGCACTTCAGCATGCACTGGCTCCTCTCTGTCATTTTGTGTGGCCTACCACTTCGTGGCTGAGTTGCTGTTCCCAGTTGCTTCCACTTTGTTATAATACCACTAACGGTTGACCATGGAATATTTAGTAGCAAGGAAATTTCACAGGTGGACTTATTGCACAGGTGACAACCTATCACGGTACCACGCGTGAATTCACTGAGCTCCTGAGAGCGACCCATTCTTTCACAAATGTTTGTAGAAGCAGTCTACATGCCTAGGTGCTTGATTTTATATACCTGTGGCGATAGAGGCGATTGGTACACCTGAATCCAATGATTTGGAGGGGAATCCCAATACTTTTGGCAATATAGTGTATGTAAAAGCAGCTCTGATAGACACACAGCCCTGCTGGCTATGTGATCTGTTTTTGTGAAGTGCAGCCCTGGTCTCCAGAGTGGCTCTTGATGTCAATCAAAACTCCTACT
This sequence comes from Staurois parvus, assembly GCF_062004578.1. Taxonomy (NCBI): domain Eukaryota; kingdom Metazoa; phylum Chordata; class Amphibia; order Anura; family Ranidae; genus Staurois; species Staurois parvus. Next base: position 2,863,524 of record NW_028318216.1, read on the forward strand.
TAGCAGCATTGCTGAATGGGGATGGATTTTAATGGGACTTAGCAGCATTGCTGAAAGAAAGTACGGAATTCAATGGGACCAAGTGCTATATGCACTTAATGCTCTAGGGAGCTAAAACAATAATAAAAAAAACAAAACAAAAAAAAACAACATGACAGATAAAACAGTAATAAAGTGTAATTGCACTTTCATGAAAAAGGAAGCAAATAAATAAATATAGCCTTTCCAATTGCTACACATACCATATGGTAATTTAGTGTTATTAAAAACCACTAGACGTGCGGTTTGTTTCGTTACGAATCGAAATTTGGACTAACTTTCATTATTCGGATGTATCTAGATTTCCAAATCACAATACTAACGAATTTCAACGAATCCAAAATAAACTATAATGAAGCGAATCATCCAAATTTGAATATAAATTTGAATTTGAAAATGAATTTGAAATGGAAACACAATGCAATAAACACAGTAAAAGTATAAAATGAGAAATAAGAGTATGATTGCAACTCAGGCTGCTTTATAGAATAGAAAAACAGGATATAAAAATAGAATAAAAACAGAACAAACCAGAATAGAGTAGAACAGAAAAAATAGAACAAATATATCGGTCCATGAATATACAGGTATGAAACAAATCTGAATATACAAAACGAATTCTGAAAACAAATTCTAACAAAGCAAATATGACCAAAAAAACCCCCATTACTTAATGAACGAAGCTGAAACAAAACAAAATGTTTCCATCATGCACATCTCTAAAAATCACCTTTCTAGATCACTCTGCAGCACTGTAATTTTCTGTAAAATAGCAACCTGAAGGCGTTCTGTTCACCATTGATGTAGAGAACGCCTCAATACATGTCAGAACCTGCTTGTGTGATTGGCTCACTGATTTTCGCAGACATCTGCACTAGGACACAAGTCAGAAATTATGCCTCTACTGCAACATTTTATGTTTGGTGAGCTACACTAAGGGCTAATTACTTGTAAAGGGATGCAGACAATGCAGCTTTTCATCATAACACAAAGTGCATCAGCCCATTATAATGAACGAGTCAGTGTGCAAAAGACATGGTCATGTTTCTAAAGAGCAAAAACAGGAGTAAACTCCATGCAATGCTCATTACCCAAAGGGGATTTTTTCTTTTCATCAAAAGAGGAGTAACTCTTCAACTTAATCTGGGGTCCAGTAGTTGGCAAGCAGCCCCCTAAAACCACTATTTTCAACCAGTGTTGCTACTGCCCCTTTTTCTGAAGTCAATACCACCTTGCAGGAGCATAAGCCACTGCTGATTCTGCATTGTATGTGATGAAGCAGGGCTTGCTCACCCAAATTCTAGCGCTAGAAGAAAATCAGACCATCAGGAGCCACAGATTAAGGTACATAATGCTCTAAATTATCTCATCTCCTAGCCATATATTCTCTATTAGGGGGCATTTTTTTTACTTTTTAGCGGTACCCAAAAAGGTCCGCTTTCTTTTTTTTTTGTACAACACACAGATAAAACATAACAATGATTAGTTTCATTATATATTATTGTATATTTTGATGTCTCTGACCTCGCAACCGCACTGCCCTCCCACCACACCCAAGGCCCCGCTTACCGTAACCCCCCCCAGCACTGCACTCCTTCAGCCCTGCTACCACTGAGGAAGTCACCAGGGTATTCTCAGAAGCCAGCCTCATTACCTGCCCCCTGGACCCTATCCCCTCTCAACTCCTCCGGTCACCCCCCTCTTCCCTCATCCGCTCCCTCACCCACATCTTCAATCTCTCCCTCTCTACCGGCTTATTCTCCTCCCCCCTAAAGCATGCGCACATCACCCCCATACTCAAAAAGCCCTACCTGGACCCCATTGACCCAAACAACCTCAGACCCATCTCCCTGCTGCCACTCACTTCCAAGCTCCTTGAGCGCTTAGTCTACGACCGCCTAAGCGCCCACCTGACAACAATCTCCTTGATCCACTACAGTCCGGCTTCCGTCCCCTACACTCCACTGAAACCGCCCTCCTCAAAATCACCAACGACCTACTTACCGCCAAAGCCAAAGGCGACTACTCTGTCCTCCTTCTCCTAGACCTCTCCGCGGCCTTCAACACAGTTGACCACCCCCTCCTCAATAAACTACTCTCCCTTGGCATCAATGACACCGCTCTCTCCTGGTTCTCCTCTTACCTATCCCGACGCTCCTTCAGTGTTTCCTACAACGGTGCCACCTCCCCTTCCCTCCCCCTCTCTGTTGGGGTCCCCCAGGGCTCCGTCCTTGGACCCCTTCTCTTCTCCATCTACACCTCCTCCCTTGGCAAACTCCTACACTCCCACGGCTTCAACTACCACCTCTACGCTGATGACACGCAAATTTACCTCTCCACCCCTCACCTCACCCGCACATTCTCCACCCACATCACTCACCTCCTAAACGACATCTCAGACCGGATGTCGCTCCATTTCCTCAAGCTTAACCTCTCCAAAACCGAGCTTCTCGTCTTTCCCCCTGCCCACGCCCCCCCCCATCCTATCCATCACTACCAACACCACCATCAATCCCGCCCCGCAAGCCAAAGTCCTTGGCGTCATTCTGGACTCAAACCTTTTCTTCCAACCTCATGTCAAATCACATACAAACACATGCAGGCTCCACCTTCGCAACATCGCCAAGATACGCTCCTTCCTTACCCCAGACACCACTAAGCTACTCGTTCACTCCCTGATTATCTCACGCCTTGACTACTGCAACTCCCTTCTCACCGGCCTACCCCAGTGCAGGCTCTCCCCGCTTCAGACCATTCTGAACGCAGCGGCTAGACTCATCCACCTCCCAACCGCTCCACCTCTGCCATCCCCCTCTGCCTATCCCTCCACTGGCTCCCTATTGCCCAACGCATCAAATTCAAACTACTCACTCTGACCTACAAAGCCATTCACAACACTGCCCCTAACTACCTCACCAACCGGATTCCCAGGTACCACCCTACCCGTACCCTTCCTTCTTCACAGGACCTCCTATCTTGCTCCCTGGTCTCCTCCTCCCACGCACGACTGCAAGACTTCTCCAGGTCCTCCCCCATCCTCTGGAACTCACTACCTTAATCCATCAGACTGTCACCTTCCCTCCTCACCTTCAGGTGCTCCCTGAAAACCCACCTCTTCAGGGAAGCCTACCCCACCCTCACCTAACAGCCGTTCTCCTTCATTCCTCCTACCACTCCATCCCCCACAGCCACTTCCTCCTGTACCACTACCCCCTCCCTTCTAGATTGTAAGCTCGAAAGAGTAGGGCCCTCTAACCCCTCGTGTGCTGTTTGTAGTTGCTGTAAGGTTTCATGTATTGTCCCCCCCCCCTCTATTGTACAGCGCTGAGCAAACCCTTTGGCGCTATATAAACTCGATGTAATAATAATAATGTCCCACTTTTATGTAAAAAAGTATTATGGAAACAAAGCTGTCCAATGACAATGTGATAAGAGTTGGGTTTTTAGTGTGCAGATAACATAAAATGAACAAGAATTTTGCCTGCACTGTGTGAATGCAGTAGATGCTATTGACCCATAGAGATAGTAGGGCCCTTACTTCACTAATAAGGCACAGTTGTGCCCTATAAATATGAATTTTACCGGCTTATTTTGTCTAGGGACAGGAGACGCACTTTTACTTACCTTACCCTCCGCTCCTCCAGCAGATGGCACTCCCCCATGCTCCAGCTGTGGATTGTCCCTCAGCGTCATCACATCCAATGCAGGGCTATGTATCTTGCATTAGACTTGATGATGTCAGGACTTTAAACTGCTGGAGCACGGAGGAGAAGATGCTGCAGGGAACGGTCTAGTAACAGGAAGAAGATGAGGATCAGGTAAGTAAATCAACTTTTCTATGTGCCCTAGAACTAAACAAGCAGTTAATCCTTGCAGTGCAGGCACAACCCCATTGAAAGAGATAATCTAAGTTCTCCAGTGTCAGGCTTAAAAAAGAAAAAAAAAAAAAAGATAAATAATTCATGACAACGAATAAACAGTTATTACCCTAGATATCCAAAATGAACATTAGTGAAGACAAATTTGTCTGGTTATAAATGTTCTGCATTATATCAGTTCTGTACATGCTGAAAGCCTCATCAACTCTGCGGGAGCAACTTTTGGGTAAGGAATGAAATTAGTGAGAGAAGTGCTTGACGCACAGCTTCTCATTAAACCCTTCATGAGTGAAAACACACGCTGCCATCCCTCTTTGAGAATTCAGAAAATTCCTGGAATAACTTAATTTGTTTGAGACCTATGCCTTTGAAAGCTTTTTTGGTCATTTCAAGCCTTAAGAAAGAAAAGAATCCACATTCTTGAAAAAAGGCACAGTAAATCAAATTTCTATAAAAGGCATTTTGTGATTTAATATTAAAAATCTCCTATTTCATTCTTCAACCAGATTCTTTTCTTTATAAAAATGGCAAAATGGTTTCTTTCCAATCAATTCTGGGAGCTTCCTGTATACACATTAGATAACATGTCAGACATCAGCAAACTTCTTACGTTTGCTACAATTAACTTTCATCTATGATGTATACAGTACAATCTATATATGTTTACAGGGATATTAAAATGAAGTTTATAACGGAATAAATCAGCCTCAGTGTAAACAGGCAGACATTTCCCACTCAGCAGTCAAATCTAGAGTGCTTTGCCTGAGGCAGCCCATAGATGATTTTGGTTTTTGTTCAACCAGCAAGTTGCACTAAAGAAATTGACCCTATTCCCCCATCTACACATTTGAGGTTAATGAGGGAATCCTCCCCACTGCAATCTTGTATTCTGACAGCAGGGAGACTTTCCCGCCTTCAGAATTCACTGGTCAGTGCCAGTGGTGGTGATCAAATGGCATTTACCCAGCAAGCTGGTTGTACAGAGATTGACCATTACACTGACTTCTTTACAAACCACACTGTCCCCATACATGGATTAAAATTCAGACAGTCCCTGCTGAACTGGCCAAATTAGGATCCATGTATGGCCATCTACAAAGGATAAGTTCACCTTTCATAACACGTTACACCCATTGTCAGGGTGTAACATGTTACGTTCAGACCAGTCTCTGCTCCCCGCTTTGACAGCTAGCAGGAGATCTTTTCCCTGCCCTCGCTAGCGGTCAAATTTTATAAAAACGTGGATGTGCGGGCCTCTGCCCATGTCACTCATTCGCAGTCATCTGTGAATGAGAGACTACAAGTCCCGACAGCCTTAGCGGCTGTCAGCTTGTAGTCCTCAGTGAACCTGACCCAATGCCCCCCATCTACAAATGTGAAGTGGGTGAGGGAGGCCTCCTCACTGGGCTATCCTATTCTGACAGTGGGGAGACTTCCCCGCCCTCAGAATATATTGATCAACTCTGCAGGCTATAGCCTGCAGCACTGATCTGAGAAAATCCGACAGGGCGATTGTAAAGAAGGCGGTCAGTAGATCAAATTCTGTACAACCACACTGCTCATACATGGAAGTATCGCCCCCCCCCCCTTCCTTCCTCCTGCAGTCTCCTGAGAACCTTCACAGGTTCCAGAAGACTGATGGACCAATCAGAATGCGCAGCGTGACTCACTCACGCACGCGCAGTGGGCACCCAGCTGTGAAGCCACAAGCTGTCACAGCCTGGTTCCCACAGTTGAAATGCCGGTGCTGGAGAGAGAAGGGGCGTTGCATATAAACGGCCGGGCGGTGGCACTGCAGGGTCGGGTGGCCGTTTATAAACGGCCTCCCCGCACCCTGCTTGTGCGCGCTCCCTGGGAGCGCGCAGCACCGCGATCCGGTGCCCACTGTGTCTTCCGGACACAGTGAAACACCGATCGTCGGACGGGACCTCTGTACGAGGTCCCGATCATGTGATCACTGATTGACCAATCAGTGATCACATGCAAAGTAGTAAGCAAGATGTCACTTGTGACATCATTGCTTACTACGTGTGAAATCTGTGAATGATCACAGAGGTCACATGGTACAAGGCTATTCACAACAGCCTTGTACCATGTGACAAGCTGTGACCAATCACAGCTCACTCAGTACTTCTCAATGAGTGCAGGAATGCACACAGAGAGAAAGAGAAATGATTGCTTTTACATCCTATATGGGGGTAAAAGCAATCAGTGTAAAAAAAAAAAAAAAAAAAATCATCACACCCACAAGTAATACAGTGTCACCATGGTGACACTACTGCTAGGGTGACAGTATGTAAAAAATAAAAAATATAAAAAAAAATAAAAATGTAAAAAAAAATGTTTAAAAATTATAATTTTTGGTTATAAACTAATTTGGATTTTTTTTTTTACTAAAAAGAGAACGGAATAAATTTTGGCCAAGATTTATGATGAAATATTATTTATTTGCAAAATGTTATAAAAAAACACTTTTTCAAAATTTTGGGACGTTTCCATTTACATAGCAAAAAAAATAAAAATCCCAGCGGTGAATAAATACCACCAAAATAAAGCTTTATCTGTCTCAAAAAAATGGTAAAAAATTCATTTGGGTACAGTGTTGCATGACCACGCAATTGTCATTTAAAGTGTGATAGCGCTGAAAGCTGAAAATTGCCCTGGTCAGGAAGGGGGTAAAAGTGTCCGGTCTGGAAGTGGTTAATAAAACACAAAAATGACTGGAGCTCCGCTTTAAGTTTTTACGGGCTGTTATGCCATTTTTAGTGCTAATCGGCAAATTACGAATGCCAAGGGACTAATCAGAACTAGTGATTTACTGTAGTAACAATCTAATATTTAATTTGCTTTGTCCACAAGCCTGTTTATAACACTTGATTTATAGATAACTGCTGAAGAGTTCCACAGAAATGTATATCACCATTAAAATATTGAAATATTGCACATACCTGATCTTTCTCAAGGCCAAGGATCTGATATCCACTTGTTCTATTGCAGATGACTTTACCATTGGTATCAAACGACAATAAGCGCAATCTGTGCAAACAACAGAAATTCTTTACAAATGTTGGGTTTTGAGAAAACAAAAGAAAACCCATACGGAGATCAGTGGGGTGCCACCGGGGACCCCCTGTTGTCTTGGTCTGGCCGCAGTGACTGAAAGTCATTGGCCTGCAGATTAATGTTAGAATAAAGTAGTAAGTCCTGATCTGCAAAATTGTTCTAGGTCAGTGCCTCAAAATATTGAAGTCACTGGCTTGCAGATTAATGTTGGAATAAAGTAGTAATTCCTGATCTGCAAAATTGTTCCAGTTCAGTGTCTCGAAATATGTAAGCCACTGGATCAAGAAAATGCTAGGCATTTAGCATTTTCATAAGTAGATAATAGCAATGGCCGCTTCCACATTTTCTCAGTACAGGTTTTCTTTTAAAGTGATAGTCCACATATTTTTCATCAAGAATGTGAGTAATAGTTAAACAGGACACAGAAGATTCCTTAAACTTTAAAGGATTATAAGTATGGTTAGGCCTCATGCACATGAACATGTATTATCTTAAAGTCCTCAAGCAGAAAATTCCCAACTCTTGCCCAGATAGCTGCTTACAACCCTCAACACAAGTGAATGGCTGTACGTGGCTATACTTGTGAAAAAGATCACTTTTGCAGTGGTGTATATGGCATATTTCCTTTAAAAATGCCACTTTCACGTTTGTGGAAATACACCATACACAGGCACGTGGGTAAATGCTGCTGCAAAAGCAATCTGCATTTACTCAAGTATAGCCTCGTAGAGCCATTCAATTGTAAAGGTTGTACGTAAAAGGTGACTTTGGCTCCCCGAGAGCAGGAAAGCACCACGGATTTTATGCTCAAGGACTAAAATATCCATGTGAAATAAGCCTTACTTTTTCAGAACGTTTTCAACCACAATCAAGAGACCATGTATACAAGTCTTATTGCTAAAAACACACATAACATAGTACAACTTGAAAACCTATATGCATCTACATATATTCAGACAATGGTAAGCATAAGCATGGTCAACATGATCAACTGACCGAAAAAAACAAAAGGACATTGTGCAAGATTGTGACCAGGAATAGGAAAACAACTGCTGCAAAAGTGACGGCAGAACTCAATCTCAGGCCCGTGAAGACTGAGATTGCACTCTGCAGTCACTTTTGCAGCAGTTGTTTTCTTATTCCAGGTCACAATCCTGCGCAATTTCCTTTTGACTCTTTCGGTCAGTTGACTATATCAATCACACCTAAGCTTATCAGACAACATTTTCCTGGTAACTGTATATGTAGTCATAACCTTTGATGCTGTACCTCTCAACTCAGCAAACAAATTACCAACCTCTAGTCACAGAGGCACCAGCTGAGTGGGCACCATCAATTTGTCCTCTTTGAAGCTCTGACTCTGTATTACTAGCAGCACACGCAGTGAATGACGAAAGTGAGGCTTCCCACCTGTTAGCTAGGTGTCTCATCACACAGCGGAAGCAAAAGAATGTCATCACTTCCACTTTCAATGCAATGCATGTCATCACTTTCACATCTGCAAGTCATGTAGTGTTTCCATTTTTTTGTCTATCCCCTGTATATCTCCACTCTCCTCTTAACTTAACAAAAAAAAAAAAACACACAAGCAGTTAATCCATTCCATGGGAGCACAGTCCCACTGCATGGGAAAAAAATGTTTTTTGCTCGGAGTTGGGCAAAACACTTGTGGCAATATTTAAGTATCTGGAAACTGGTAGATGTATGCAGGCTGCCTTTCTTAGGTTTACTATACAGAGTGAAAGATGGAAGAGCTTAGGATGGAGCAAAGGTTTAATATTTTTTTCTATATACAGATGAAAAATGCACACCGAAGATGTAATGTAGCTATAGAAAACTCAATATACCGAAGACATATGCTGAAACAATAAGACTTCAAGAAAAATCTTTAATAATTATTACACAATAAGAAATATAGGACAGAACACCATAGAGTCAATCAGCGACTTATAGCGGGACTGCGGCGGGCATTCTGACACTGGGGGGAACTGACATCCCCAGTGACACCAATACACTGATCAGTGCTAATAAAAAGCACAGGCACTGTACTAATGGCACTTGGTAGGAAGAGGTTAACATGTGGGGCGATCAAAGGGTTAACTGTGTGCTGTTTTACTTTGGGCTGTGTGCTTCACTGTAAGCATACTGCTTTGCATGGCTGTGCTGTGTACAGCCGTGCAAAGCAGCGTGCACAAGCTGACACAGAGGAGAACCGGTTTACAAACAGTCCTCCCCCCGTTGGAAGTGCTTGGCAATCACCGGGCACCAGCGAGCAATCACCGACCGGGACCCGGTGATTGACAGCCGTGAATGGCGGCGCGGGTAGTGCGCACGCCCCCCAGTCAGAAATGCAAAAATCACACATACATTCAAACGTGTGTGTGTGTGTGTATATATATATATATATATATATATATATATATATATATATAGCGCACCCGTGCCACCCTGTAGCAGCATTTCTGCTATAGGACGGATGGGAAGTGGTTAATACTAGGTCAGATGTGGCTGTTGTACATTATAAGAAATGCGCATAAATGTGTGCCTAGTCATTGTTTATTGAAAAAAAAAAAAGAAAAAAGAATCTCATGTTGGAATACACACTAGCTAGCTAATATGCCAGTTAATTGAAACATAATCCAGTAAAACCTACCTGTATGCAATGTTCCTTTGTGGCTGCAGACTGACCGAGCCACTGCATGGCTGATTCAAAGTGTTCCTTTTAAATATGATATAGCGGTTTGTGTAAGTGACCAGCAAGTCGAAACCAAAGTTAAATCCAGTCCATCGCCAACAGTACTGGGAAGGGAAAAAATGTATTTCTTTGAAAACACATTGATATTACGATTGTACATGTTTTTTCATGTGTTTATAGTAGTATGTCCGCACATGCCTATTCAAAAGGCTACCTAATGTCAGAATAGCCGGTAAATAAAAGATGAAAACATTCATATCTTGTAGTGATAGAAAAGCTTACATTCCAAAGTCACTGAAACACTCACACGCTATTATAATTTATATATCCAACATGTTCCATAGTGCAGTACAGAGAACGCTGTATCATTTACAGTTCTGCCCAAGAAATTATGCACTCTAATGTTCCCCCCACAATTAGACTTATCCCTTTATCCCTAATTGTAATGTACAGTTGCAAGAAAAAGTATGTGAACCCCTTGGGATTACGTGGAGTTTTGCATGAATTGGGCATAAAATGTGCTCTGAACGTCATCCAAGTCACAACAATAGAAGAACACAGTCTGCTGAACATAATACTACACAAACATTAGATGTTGCCATGGTTTAATTGCACATAACATGTAAACATTCACAGTGCAGGGAGGAAAAAGTATGTGAGGCCTTAGCTTAATGACTTCTCCCAGAGCTAATTGGAGCCAGGAGTGAGACAACCTTGACTCCAATCAGTGTGATGATATTGGATGTGTTGCTGACAGCTGTCCTGCCCTTAAAAAACACACACCTGTTTTGGGTTTACTGGTTTCAAGAAGCACTGTCAGAAGACCTACGATCAAGAATTGTTGACTTGCATGAAGCTGGAAAGGGTTACAAAAGTATCTCCAAAAGCCTTGATGTTCATGTGTCCACGGTAAGACAGACTGTCTACAAATGGAGAAAGTTTAGCACTGTTGCTACTCTCCCTAGGCGTGGTTGTCCTGTAAAAATGACTGCAAGAGCACAGCGCAGAATGCTGCATGAGGTAAAGAAGAATCCCAGAGTGTCAGCTAAAGACCTACAGAAATCTCTGGCACATGCTAACATTTTTGTTGACACATCTACAATAAGGAAAACATTAAACAAGAATGGCGTACATGGGAGGACACCACGGAGGAAGCCATTGCTGTCCAAAGAGAATATTGCAGCACGTTTGAAGTTTGCAAAAGAGCACCTGGATGTTCCACAGCACTACTGGCAAAATATACTGTGGACAGATGAAATGAAGATTGAGTTGTTTGGGAAGAACACACAACACTATGTGTGGAGAAAAAAAGGTACAGCACATCAACATCAAAACCTCATCCCCACTGTAAAACATGGCGGAGGGAGCATCATGGTTTGGGGCTGCTATGTCGGAAAGAGATGTTATCGTGGATAGAGTGCATAGATTGCCGAAGCCTTCCTTTCTTCCTGCTCATGTCCCTAGGGACGTTATTGCAAGAATTCACTTCTACCACATCGAGGAAGAATTGATGTCCTTCGCGAGAACACATAATCCGTTACCGACACCATACAATGGGATATCCCTTAATGCAGATCTCTCCCAGTATACTATTATTGCTCGCACAAAATGACTCTTTTACAAAGTTGCTTCGCAATCACAATATAAAATACCAATGGGGCTTCCCCACAAAATTGCTAACAACAAGAGATAATCGTTTACCGACTGTCAACTCGGAAGAAGGACTTCAACTAGCGAAGAGATGGGGACTTTTACCTGCGGGAGAGGAGGTGACGGCCGCCAAATCCTCCACTAGGAAAGTTACTTCTGAATGGGACAAAGTGGCAGGTTGATGCAACTTTCTTTTTTTCAGTGGTTACCTTGATAGGGTGCCTCGCTAGTCTAACACCGCAAATAGTTGTCGAGCATAGTTGCTCGCGGTTCCTGGAAATTGCCCCAATAAGTTGAAGTGATTCGGTTCACTTGCATTTATTTGCTATTTGTTTCTATTGTTTTTTCTGTCCTTTTTTCTAAATTTCTCCAACAGAGTACCAGCAACTGCTTTAATCCAGGATTTTCTTTGGAGTACTGAAAGGTTACTGAAACTGGGTCTGTCGATGCATCCAATCCAAGGAGAGCTGGATATTGTGAGTGGCTTCCTTACTGCTGACCATACGGTGTTGCTGATTTTTTTCAGACAACTAGATGGCGAGCTAGTATCATCTACATTATATATTTTAATATGGTACTGAATATTGTGTCTATGAATGCACATGGTCTCAATAGCCCTTTTAAACGCAACATGATTTGGAAAGAGGCACAGAAATTACATGGGGATATGATCTGTGCAAAAGAGACTCATTTCTCTACACTTAAACCTCCACACTGCTTTCATAGATTGTTCCCACAGGTATTCACAGTTAATGCCCCTATGAAGAAGTGTGGGGTTCTGATAGCCGTAAAAAACTAACATTCTCCCTCCACTCTCTGGAGACAGACCGGAGGGGTAGGTTCATAATACTGGTGTGTGAATTAAATAATGTTCTCTACACGATTGTGAACCTATATGCTCCTAATGTGAATCAGATTTCTCTCTTTAATTCCTTGAGGAAGAAAGTAACGGAAATTCAGAAGGGTTTTGTACTATACTGTGGGAACTTTAATGCTGTCATCCACAAGTCTTTGGATGTTTCGGGCCAGTCGCGTGCAGTACGACATTCTTTGGCGTCAACTCTACAGGAATCAAACCTTTATGATCCTTGGAGGTGTTTCCATGACTCTGAGAAAGATTTCACATATTACTCAGCTCCACACAGGTCTTACTCCAGGATCGATTATATTTTAACCGATTTCCAACTTCTGCAACGTGTTACCAATGCATCAATTCACCCTATGACGTGGTCAGACCATGCGCCTATATCTGTCTGCATTGAGGAGTCATTACAATTTTCCCCGGTATCCTTGTGGCGTAATGATACTTCTATGTTTCTTAACCCCGGTATTCGCTCCCAGGTTTCTAAATCTTTGCAGGAGTATTTTGATATTAATACCTCTTCTGATGCAGATATATTCAATGTTTGGTGTGCTCATAAGGCTGTCGGGGAGTGTTAATACAGTTAGCTTCTTGGGAGAAAAAGCATAGGCAACAGGTCTTGTTAGAACTACTATCTAAGATTGCTAAGTTAGAATCCCAACATAAAAGAGGTCTTTCTCCTGGGGTGCTGCAGGAATTGCAGACCAATAGATTAGCTCTTAGGAAAATTCTACTACTTCAACACGAAAAATACCTTAGAAGAGTTAAAACTAATTACTACACCCAAGGTAACAAGGCCGGAACATTTTTGGCCTCCTACATCAACGCTAAAGAGGCCAAAACTAGAATTCCCTCTATGATAGATCCTAACTCTAAGGAAACGGTTTTTCATCCCACTAAAATTGCAGAGGCATTTCGGACCTACTATACTCAATTGTACAATCTCAAAAATGATCCCGATACTCCTCAACCCACTCCTGACCTTATCAATAGCTTTTTTGCCAATCTCTCTCTACCTAAATTGGATCAGTCAAGGCTGGATATTTTAAATCAGCCTATATCAGATACTGAGATTTTGGCCGCAATTAAAGCGCTACCGAAGGGGAAATCGCCTGGGGCAGATGGGTTTGCTGTAGAATACTACCAGGAATTTCAAGACATATTGTTACCCCATATTAGGAAAGAGTTCTTGCAGGCTGTACAAAATGCAACTTTTCCATCAGAGATGCTGAAAGCAATCATAGTCACCCTGCCCAAACCAGGCAAATCTCCAAACTGCTCCCAAAATTTTCATCCAATATCTTTACTTAGTACAGACCTTAAGATTTATGCTAAAATTTTAGCTAGCAGATTATTAACAGTGACTCCTTCCCTTATTCAATCAGACCAGGTAGGGTTCGTTAAAGGTAGGCAAGCAGCAGATGGCACACATAGGGTGATTAATCTAGTGAGGATTTCCAAACTCCGTAAATCTCAAACTGTCTTTTTGGCATTAGATGCCGAAAAGGCTTTCGATAGAGTTCACTGGCAGTATCTCGACTCCACTCTTTCCAATTTTGGTATGTATGGATACATCAAATCGGCCATCACGGCGTTATACACAGTACCTTCCGCACAAGTTTTTACATCTAATGCCTTGTCAGATCCCTTCTTAATCACAAATGGTACCAGACAGGGATGTTCCCTCTCCCCTCTTTGGTGATGGAACCCCTGGCGACTTAAATTAGATTGAATCCCTTGATTTTGGGTATAAAAACAGCAAATGTTTCCCACAAAATTGGCCTGTTTGCAGATGTCATACTTACCATAACAGACCCATTGACTTCGCTGACAGCAATCACTTCTATGCTTAAAATGTTTAGCGACATCTCGTACTATAAACTCAATGTTAATAAATCGTGTGCACTTCCTATAGGGATTCCAAAAGATCTCTCACATTGTCTTAAAAACAAGTTCTTGTACAGCTGGGCCACTAAGCATCTGGAGTATTTGGGTATTCGGGTGTCCTCCCCTTCCTCTAACATGTTTAAAGACAATTACGAAAATCTGCACCAGGTGATCCTCCAGGACTTCTTGACAATTGGAAAGCATGAGCTTTTGTGGATGGGCAGAGTAGCGGCCTTTAAGATTTTGATCCTACCTAAACTTTTATACTATTTTAGAATGATTCTTATATTTTTTCAGCGATAGGTCTAATTTACTAAAATATCTGGAAGGGGCATAGGCCTAGAATCCAGTTTTCAGCTCTCATTAAACATAAATCTAAGGGGGGCATAGGTTTCCCTGTTGTATCTAACTACTATTATGCTGCATTGCTAGATCAACTCCAGCACTGGCTGATCCCCTCCAACAAGCTTTGGGTACAAATAGAGAGAAGCACAGTCCAAGCTGGGGATCTCCAGGCTCTACTAATTGCGAGGACTATTGCAACGAAGCTAATACATACCTACTTTCCTTCTATTACCGCGACATTGAGCGCATGGTTAGTGGGCTTATCTAAATCCACCCCTTCTACCCCTAAGATTAAACTAGACCAGGGGTAGGCAACCTGCGGCTCTCCAGCTGTTGCAGGACTACAAGTTCCATCATGCCTCTGCAAGTCATAGCTGTAACTGTCAGTTTTGTAATCTTTGCAATGCCTCATGGGAAATGTAGTTCCACAACAGCTAGAGAGCCGCAGGTTGCCTACCCCTGAACTAGACATACCACTAACAATTTATGAACATCTTATTCCCAATCTTAATGTAAAACCGTTGAGAGAAGCAGGCTACTTTAAGTTTACTGACATCCATGCCTCACAATTGCGGGGAAATATATACCCATTTTTTCAGATTCGGGACTACCTAGGTGCTAAATTTCAATTTGGGGGTGGAGGTGGATTCTAAGATCTGGAATATTGTATCAAACTCGTCCGGATCAAAAAAAGGCATTTCATGGTTTTATAAATTCTTACAATATGATTCTGATAGCATGTCTGGAGAGGTGGGCGAGGGACTTGGGGAGATCCTTTATGCCTTTAGAGTGGCAAGCGGCCTGGTCCTGTAACATCAGTCTTTAAAAGTGTACTAACCATTGGGATAGCTCCCTTAAGATTCTATACCGTTGTTATCTTACTCCATATAAGCTGTCCAAAATTTACCCCGATGCCTCGCCTTCCTGCTGGAGGGCTTGCGGTGGGGTTGGAAACCTAACACATGTTCTTTGGGACTGTGTGCGTATGCGGGAATTTTGGAAGGAAGTTTTTGCTTTGATTTCTCGGGTGTCGGGAGTACAAACAAGTCTCAATCCACATCTGGCATTATTAAATATTACACCAAACTTATTTCCTGTCCAATGTCGAACAATCATTGCCCACATCTTAATTGCTGCCTGGTTAACTATCACTAAAGTGTGGAAATCTACTACATCACTTCTGATTTCGGCAGTGATTACTAGAGTACACTCCCATTATCTATATGAAAGGTCCTATGCACTTGCGAACCATACTATAAGGGTATTTGATATTAAATGGTTGCGCTGGAACATTTTATTCAAGCTCTCTGACCTCTGAGTGTAAGGTATCATACGGTACGGATATTGAAATTTTACCGAATTCTGTTGGATTTCTTGTTCTATGGTACTTTTTTGTCCTCTCCTTTCTCTCTTTTTCTCTCCTCTATGTTAAATTTTTTTGTTGATTAAATTTCTGTTCGACTGTTCCTGAAATGGATAAAATTCTATTCTCTGGGTACCATATGTGTCTTATGATGAAGCGAAACGTGCATTGCTTTGTACTGAATGTCAATGCTGCAGTGTATCTGCTAACCTTTTCCACATAGATATGTTCCTGATATCAGATAATTGTACGTATTTGCAGAATTCATTATGTATACTTTTGCAAAAATGTGATGCGAGTTTGACTACTGTTACAGTCGTTTATTGTTCGGTTGTCTTGGAAAACGAATAAAAAAAAAAAAAAAGTTGAAAGAAAATTGCTCTTCACAGATGCTCTCCATCCAATCTGACAGAGCTTGAGCTATTTTGCAAAGAAGAATGGGCATAAATTTCACCCTCTAGATGTGCAAAGCTGGTAGACATCCCCAAAAAGACTCGCAGCTGTAATTGCAATGAAAGGTGATTTTCATATAGTTGCAGTGTTGTATGACCGTCCAAATTGTCATTCAAAGTGCGACAGCACTGAAAGCTGAAAATTGGTTAAATTTTTTTTTTTTAACCACTTGTCAGGTTTAATTCCTTTGATCTGCAAACAAATGAACATAATGATAGAAAAGTAACCATATATAACTTTGAATCTTGTTATGGTTTTATTTATAAACCATGATTCAGATTGCTTTTTTTTTTTTTGACAGCTGCCGACACCTTCAGTATATTCTGTATACAGTTATGCCGGCTTTGATTAGCCATCAATTGTTTTTCACTGGGGGGTGTCCCAGAGGCACCACAGAGACACTGGATGTTCTACAAAATGTCCTGTGTACAAATGGCTTTTCTTGGTCTGCAACTAGTTTAACGTTTCAGATTATTACCATAGATCCGTAATCTTATTACACAGGCAGCCAATCACCTGCGAGGAGACGGAGCCGAGTGGCCCCGCGAACATCGAGTGAGGGAGAGGCCGGAGTGAAGAAGGACAGCTGACAGGTAAGTGTGCTGTGCAGATGGTGCTGCTGCAACCAGGTATGCTGGCTGCAGCAGCACCATGCTGGAACAGGGGTCAGCAAGTTAAGTGTCATTGGTGTCAGTGGGAGGAATAGTGCCCCATCATTGGTGTCACGGACACCAACGATGGGGCACTATTCGACCCCCCACTGACACCAATGACGTACTATTCCTCCCACTGACACCAATGTTGGGGCACTATCCTCTTCCCCCACTGACACCAACAGTGGGGCACTATTCCTCCCCCCACTGACACCAACAGTGGGGCACTATTCCTCCCCCCACTGACACTAATGATGGGGCACTATTCCTCCCCCCACTGACAACAACAATGGGGCACTATTCCTCCCCCCACTGACACCAATGATGGGGCACGATTTTTCCCACTGACACCAATGATGGGGCACTATTCCTCCCACTGACACCAATGGTGGGGCACGTTTCTTACCACTGACACCAATGATGGGGCACTATTCCTCCCACTGACACCAATGGTGGGGCACGATTTTTCCCACTGACACCAATGGTGGGGCACGATTTTTCCCACTGACACCAATGATGGGGCACTATTCCTCCCACTGACACCAATGATGGGGCACTATTCCTCCCACTGACACCAATGGTGGGGCACGATTTTTCCCACTGACACCAATGATGGGGCACTATTCCTCCCACTGACACCAATGATGGGGCACGTTTCTTCCCACTGACACCAATGATGGGGCACGTTTCCTCTCACTGACACTAATGATGGGGCACGTTTCTTCCCACTGACACCAATGATGGGGCACTATTCCTCCCACTGACACCAATGGTGGGGCACGATTTTTCCCACTGACACCAATGATGGGGCACTATTCCTCCCACTGACACCAATGGTGGGGCACTATTCCTCCCACTGACACCAATGGTGGGGTACTATTCCTCCCACTGACACCAATGGTGGGGTACTATTCCTCCCACTGACACCAATGGTGGGGCACGTTTTTTCCCACTGACACCAATGATGGGGCACTATTCCACCCACTGACACCAATGATGGGGCACGTTTCTTCCCACTGACACCAATGATGGGGCACGTTTCCTCTCACTGACACCAATGATGGGGCACTATCCCTCCCACTGACACCAATGATGAGGCACTATCCCTCCCACTGACACCAATGATGGGGCACTATCCCTCCCACTAACACCAATGATGGGGCACTATCCCTCCCACTGACACCAATGATGGGGCACTATTTTGCTCCATAAGACACACTTGGGGGAATGTCTGTGCGTCTTATGGAGCGGCTGGCCCAGTATTCCCACCACCGATGTATGTCCGCAGTCTCTGGTCATCTCCTGTACTATGTCCGCATTTGTTCATAGTTTTTTTTTTTTTTTTTAAACTTTAGTCCGGCCCTCCAACGGTCTGAGGGACAGTGAACTGGCCCCCTGTTTAAAAAGTTTGAGGACCCCTGTTCTAGATAGTTGGACAAATTTCTCACTGGGAACCTTGTTTTTAAAATAGCACACAATAGACATCATTTAGCTGTTGCTTTTTATGGGATAGGTCTTTGAGGCCCCATGTAGCTTTGTATACTACAGTGAGGAACAGAAGTATTTGAACACCCTGTGATTTTGCAAGTTCTCCCACTTAGAAATCATGGAGGGGTCTGAAATTCACATTGTAGGTGCATTCCCACTCTGTGAATTCCTGAATTTTTTTTCTTTAATTCTGTCTCTCATTGTATGATTTTTAAAGAATTTGTCTTGCACTGCTGAACATAAGTATTTGAACACCTAAGAAACAGCAAGAATTCTGGCTCTCAAAGACCTGTTACTGTCCACCTCTACTCCACTCAATCTAACTTAGTAGCACCTGTCTGACTGACTGAGGGGTGGACAGGTGTCTTTAAAGAGGTCAGACGCCAACTACTACCATGGGCAAGACCAAAGAGCTGTCAAAAGACACCAGAGACAAAATTGTGGACCTCCTCAAGGCTGGAAAGGGCTACGGGGCAATTGCCCACTCCTCCACACAGATCTCCTCTAGATCTGTCAGGTTTCGGGGCTGTCACTGAGCAACACGGAGTTTCAGCTCCCTCCAAAGATGTTCGATTGGATTTAGGTCTGGAGACTGGCTAGGCCACTCTAGAACCTTGAAATACTTCTTACGGAGCCACTCCTTGGTTATCCTGGCTGTGTGCTTCGGGTCGTTGTCATGTTGGAAGACCCAGACACGAACCATCTTCAATGCTCTGAGGGAAGGGGGTTGTTGCTCAAAATCTCACAATAAATGGCCCCATTTATCCTCTCCTTAATACAGTGCAGTCGTCCTGTCCCCTTCACAGAAAAGCACCCCCAAAGCATGATGTTACCACCCCCATGCTTCACAGTAGGGATGGATTTCTTGGGATGCAACTCATCCTTTTTCCTCCAAACACGACGAGTGAAGTTTAGACCAAAAAGTTCTACTTTGGTCTCATCTGACCAATGAGTTTCTCCCATGCCTCCTCTGGATCATCCAGATGGTCACTGGCAAACTTCAGACGGGCTGGACATGTGATGACTTGAGCAGGGGAACCTTCCGTGCAATGCATGATTTGAAACCATGACGGCGTAGTGTTCTACCGACAGTGACCTTTGAAACTGTGGTCCCAGCTCTCTTCATGTCATTGACCAGCTCCTCCCTTGTAGTTCTGGGCGGATTAGTCACCTTTATTATCATCAGTGATATCCCACAAGGTGAGATCTTGCATGGAGTCCCAGTTCGAGGGAGACTGACAGTCGTCTTTAACCTCTTCCATTTTCTAACAATTGCTCCAACAATTTCATCAAGCTGCTTGGCAATTGCCCCGTAGCCCTTTCCAGCCTTGAGGAGGTCCACAATTTTGTCTCTGGTGTCTTGACAGCTCTCTGGTCTTGCCCATGGTAGTAGTTGGCGTCTGACTGACTGAGGGGTAGACAGGTGTCTTTAAAGAGCTTAGACAGGTGCTACTAAGTTAGATTGAGTGGAGTAGAGGTGGACTTTTTAAAGGCACAGTAACAGGTCTTTGAGAGTCAGAATTCTTGCTGTTTCTTAGGTGTTCAAATACTTATGTTCAGCAGTGCAAGACAAATAAATTCTTTAAAAATCATACAATGTGATTTCCTGAATTTTTTGTTTAAAATTCTGTCTCTCAGAGTGGAAATGCACCTACAATGTGAATTTCAGACCCCTCCATGATTTCTAAGTGGGAGAACTTGCAAAATCGCAGGGTGTTCAAATACTTCTGTTCCTCACTGTATGCTTAATATTGCATGATATAAAAATGCTTTGATTTGTATTAAAGATAACCACTCCCATTCTTTCCCTGTTGAAGCGGGCATTGACCTAAGAAACACGTAAAATCTTTGATTTCCCAGTATTTTTTTTTCCTAATTAAAACAATGCATTATGTAATCACATACACCAAGTTCTATGTATTGGTTATTTGGAGTGCATTGTTGTGCATGAAATATACACTTTTACATACTTTTAAAGTGAAATGATTTAATTTTATATGCAAAATATTTGTTATGAATCAGTACCATAAAAGTTTCTGTCTGTTCTGTACTTGCATACAGTTGTTAGAATAGTCCCTTCTATGCAACATACAAACCTGTGATGGCCCTGGAATTTATTTCACTTCCAAATCCTCAGCTTGAAACATGGAACATTTTCTTCCTTTAATTTTTTTTACACCAACACTCTGATCCACAACCGTGGATTGTGTATCTACCGAATTTAACCACTTATTTGCTGTGTAAATGCAAAATCTGATAAACTTTAGAGCTTATGCAAACGTGCGGGTTGATGTGGCCTGATGTTTTGAGGCTATACAGTGTACAACTCGATGCCAGCATCCTGTCAAAAATCGATAACAGGCTGAAATACCTGGAGACCTGATGCGGATTTGAATGCTACTTGTGTTTAGGTCACTTTGTTTTCAGGGTAGTATGTCCCCAATTTGGAATATCTGCATCCCTGAACGCATACAGCTATAAATCCAGCTGCCATATGCTTTGACCTGACATTATTTTGCCAGACTGCTTGCAGCTGGCTATACACTACAGCATTGCCTCCCATGCAGCCCGCCAAAAATACAAGTTTTTAATGCAGTATGGACCAATCTTCCTGTGTGCATAAGCTCTGACAACGTACAGGACAGGACTTTCAGGTCTATAAAACTTTTGAGTTCTGCACTGCAAAAAACTGTAACCCTACCTTATTTTGTACAATTCAGTGCAGTCTAGCAATATGCATTCATGCAGAGGTCTTTAGAGACAGTACAATTACAATGAAAAAGATGGGCAGGAGCCTAAAAAGCAGAAAATTGCCCACATATTGGTTAGTATTGACTTTCTTTAAGAAGTGTAATTTACTTCCTGCATTAAAAGAAAAGAATGATCATTCATGAATGGAATGCAGTCATTATAAGTGGCAGAAGCACTTTATCATCTATGCACGTCAGGATGATGTACCAGTGTGTAAACACTCTTTACTGTCACCCTGTTCTGCCCTCGAGTCCAATCAATATATACAAGCAGCACATGCAGCCTCAGTGGCCTATTTTTGTCAGCGATCTATGTGTTGTCCATTTATCATCTTCATATATTCGATATTCTGATAACTGACCTATAAATACAGACAAAGGAAGACGGCGTGTCCTCCCTAGTCTGTACATTTTCTACCAGCTTCTAAAAAAAGGAGATGCTTTTAATGCTGCCTGAGTAATATTCTTTAAAGAAATTTAACAGATAATGTAACCAAAAAAAAAGTCTTCTAAAAGACCAAGCAGGTAGAACAGTTAGGATGAAGATTACACTCTCCTCTTGACTTAAACTAGCCATTCACTAACAGATTTTCATACACCTACTGTATAAAAATTTTCAGTACATTTGAGGACTTGGCGAATGTCATTTGTAAGCGCTTCAAAATTTTGTTGGCTTTTAACATTCCATTTTGGAATGAATGGACTTTTACGAATAAAAACCACATACAGTGTTAAATATTCGTTTGTTAAAACATTTCCATCATATTCCTTTGAATTTTCTTATCGCTCTGGTCAAAAACAAATGTTGATTTGCCCCAATAATGATTGAAAAATCAAACAAAATTCTACTAGTGTATGGCCAACTTTAGGCTATTAACAATACTGCACTGCAGTAATGTGCATTGCGGTAACATATGTGCATGTGTATTTTGGAGTGCTGTCATTTATGTTGAATGACACCCCAAATAACATGTGTGTTCTAGCACACAGATATATTACCTGCATTTTTATCCAGTGAAAATGAAAAAGGCTGCTTCAACGCAATGCACATGAAATTCAGCCTTGAAGTCTCCGTCTTGGAACTCATCCTTGACACATCAACCTGCATCTGCAGTGTGTTCCAGATCGTAATTCTGAGTGTCTGATGCGACATGAGTTGAAAGCCCTGCTTGCAGGACATCATCTTTTACTGGTTTGACTAAAATATGCACCACTTCACACTTGCTCATTCCCAGAAAAACAATCCAGAGTGGATGACTTTTCAGATTGTGGCTAGGAAGCCACTTTCAGGTGTTCAGAAGATGATCCTGCCACCTTTTGAATGCCTGTTTTCTCCTATGTGGTAATTTTGAAAAGGACTAATATATTGAATATTTGAGTTTGACAGGTAGTGCTGCCTGTTAACTCGACATGCTGTGTTAAATCTGCTGCGGCTGTAATGCAAAGCATTAGATCGGGGATAGGCAGTTGGGGGAAGAGGCCTTACAGAAGCAGTACATACTTCTTTCCTTTGCTCCCCTTCCATGTTATCCATCTTCTGGGACTAGTGAAACTTGGAGCTTACACAAGGCTTTCTTTATCACTCTTGGCAGCTGAACAGAGCAGTGGGGGAGTGAAGGAAAGTCAAGTATATACCATTGGGGGGTTCTTAAAACAAATCTGTTACTCTGCATGGACAAAGCACAGGTTTGTTTAACCCCATCTCTAGCAACATGTGCTCATTTTTCCTTTGTTCCCCCTTCACTCCACCCAGCTTTAGGGACTGAAGAAAATACCCAATATGTTCGGTTATAAGTGACACATGGGACTTTCTCCTAAACTACAATAGAGTGAAAGAGCTTCAATATATCACTGCTGGTGGCTGATCAGAGTGGCAGGGGAACACGGGAAAGGTGAGTATACACTACTGGAAGTAGGGGCATTAAAGTAAACTTGTTACCTTGCAGAGGCAAAGCACAGGCTTGCTTTAGGAACATTACAAATACACAAGGAACAGTTTTCATACCTTGAAAGAAATGTTACCATATTTACATTTACTGCGTAGCGGAGACAATTATTTTTTCATTTCCATTTACATGGCAGTCCACCTGTCAGATACAGCAACTATAAAAATTATTCACTCATGTCGAAGTTTATATTGTGAAAGAGCCTTGAATCATAGTGGATTACATTTTGATTTTTAAAGGTGATCAACAGAAGCAGCTTCTTTCCTTGCTTTAGGACTATAAAACATGAAAAGTTCCAAGAGGGGTAATTACTTTTTATAGGCTGACCACTGAAAGGTTAAAAATCATTCTGAGGCTCCATGCACACTAGCAATTTTTTTAAGCTCTAAAAACGCTGGATAAAAAACGCTGGTAATAGCATTTTTTAGTAGCAGTTTAGGAGCATTTGCGTTTTATTACCATTTTTACAGTTCACGAAAAAAGTGGTTAGGAGCATTTAGCGTTTATTTCCACTGGAAAAATGCTCAAAAAACGCTACAAAAACCAATGTTTTTTCTGATCCTAGCTGCTGAAGCTCAAAAGCGCTAATAGCCTAAAGTAGTGTGCATGAACACATACGATAACACTAGCTTCTAAAAAATGCTAACAGCTTCTAGGAGCTTAAAAAAAAAAATGCTAGTTTGCATGGAGCCTTAGAGTACCTATAAAAAGCTCCCTTTTTCACAACTGAGGAAGTAGTATTCATCAATGAATGGGAATATCGTAAGCAGCTGCAAATTCATGGTAAGGGACTTTGACAGTGGGATATATATATATATATATATATATATATATATATATATATATATATATATATATCTATATCTATATCTATATCTATCTCTCTCTATATATATATATATATCTATCTCTATTTAAACGGTTTCACCGCTCCTCCCCATCTTATGTTTATCCTGTCCCTCTATGTGAGAGAGACAAAAGACGCAGCGCCTCTAAGTGTAAACTGTATAACACATTTAAGAAAAAAGTAAACTTAACAACTCACATTTTGAACACTAAAAACAGGCTCATAGGGTTGAGTTGTGGTATGTCTGTCGCCAGATGAAAATGAGAGAGGAGTGGACCCTAATCGGTCAGCAGGAGGCGCTGCACTGTAAGGCAAGGATGGTGAAGCCCGGCTGGGTCTCCACTATGCCTGGAGCTGTACACGTTGGGCATCTGAGGTCATCTGAGGGGACCAACGCCGGCTGGCATGCTCTTTCATAAGGCAGGGTCGAACAGGAAAGTAGGAGGGGAGGGAGAGAGCCTTATATGGAACGATCGGAATTGACAGACAGAGCCGGAGACGGGGAGCAAGGGGAAGACTGATGACAGGACAGCGGAACGCTGTCTGTCAGCGGGGGACAGAGAATCAAAAACATGGCATTTGGCAATAAATATTACATACAAAAAGACAAATAGGGGGGGGGTTAATAAAGGTTAACGTCGGATCCTCACAATGCATAAGAAGATAACCTTTACAATATGACAATTATGAACAATTTAACTATATATATATATATATATATAAAAAAGGGGGGGTGGGAGGAAATGGGAGAGGGAGAGTGGACATATGTGTACATACATATATGCATGTATACATGCACGTGTATGATATAGTCTCTAATAAAAAGGGACAAAGAGGATCTGCATAATTTATATCAAACTAAAAGAAAATTATGGGAAGGTTTTTTTTTTTATAAAAAAGTGTATATTGATATATGATGTATATGGGGGGATGACCCTGCGTTTTAACAACTATATGGGAGGACCAAGAATAGTATGAAGCAAACTGCATAATAAACTTGAACCATGAAATTACACTTTATATGCGGTGATTGACAGTTATGCAAATGATATGGACAATAAGGTATTTGGATATACAGTGTGATTGTATGTGGATACAGATCTGTGTATGTAAATGATTAAGTCCAAAGTGACTGATATTAACCATCTATATAGACCATCAATATAGAAAAGAATGACTGTAAAGACCAACATAGTCAGAACTACCAGAACACAAATTATCAGTAAAGAGACCTGACCACCCTGGGGTATTGGGGTACCCCAAAAATGATTATTATTCAGGAGTGTAATTATGTAATAGTGGCGATCTCCAGCTCCTCATTGAGGCCAGTAGGGGACACGGTGTTAACGGAATGTATCCAGTATGTCTCTATGTGACCTGTTTAAAGGTTCACTCTTTGGACATGCATAGTACGTCCAAAGAGCTGACCCGGTTAATCGCAAGCTGATGGCTGCTGTAACAGCCGTTAGCTTGTTTGGTTTTTGTTTAGTTGACTCCCGGCTGTAAAGTGAAGTGGCAGCTCCATAGCTGCTGAACACTTTCACAGAGCCGCCAGAGCGGTGCCCCCATCCTCCCATGGTTTCCGGAATCTCCCACTCTTACCGGTGCCTGGAAACACAACCGCTAGCTAGGGGTGGGAGAGCACTGTGAGACTGAGGCAAATCCATGCCTCGATCTAACATGCAAACAATGAAACCGGAAGTGATGTCACTTCTGGTTTCAGATGCCCCACTAACTGGCCAGTACAGCCAGGAGACACATCTAACCAAGCCATCTGTGCTTGGTTAGATGGTGTGAAGGGCAGGGGAGACATTGGGGTTTATTAGACCCCTAATGTCTCCATAAAGAGTACCTGTCACCTGCCCAATGCCATCACATAAGGATTTCTTAATTCCTTGATAGCAATCAAGTAAAAATAAATAAAAAGAAATGTATAAAAAATCATAAATTAAAAAAACAAAAACAAAATTGCTTTAACCCCCATTGCCTCACACACCTGCATAAAAGCTAGCTCGGGGTGTGCACACGTATGTAAGCCACAGTCACACCAGACATGAGACAAATCGCTGCGACTGTCAGCGTGAGAATAATTCTAGCACAAGAGCGTCTAGGTAACTCTAAACTGAGCTGTAAAGGCTTTTAAAGTGTTACCTATGGTGATTTTTGGGCACTGCAGTTTTTAGCAATATTGCAGGCGCGCGCAATTTTAAAAAATGGAATATTTGGTCGCCAGGGTCTCTGCTTTCAGAAAATATATAATGTTCTGGGGGTTGAAGTAATTTTATTGCCAAAAATTAAGATCTTTACATGAATGTGAAAAAATGTCTCTGGAGTTAAACTGGTTAATAAAGGACAAGTTCACCTTTTACATTAGCTGGCCCATGCCCAAATACACTATGCCAATTGTTTGATGAAAATGCCATAACTATAGGTTATGAACCTTGGCTGAAATAATGCCAATGTTTAGATTAATATGTCCTGGTTTATATTCAGGAAATGGGCTACAACAAAATTGCCATCAAGGCTCCTATGTCCCCATAAGCGATTATAATTCATAAAAGGGATAATTAATAAAAGTGAAGGAACACAGAGCGTTGCGCATATGTAAAATCAGTCACTGATACACGTGTAGGTGCAGCAGTGAGGCACTGATTGATTGGGAATAATCTGACAGGCTGGTTGTACAGAAATTGATCAGTAGATCTACTTTTGTACAACTAGGGTACCCATACATGGATCGAAATTTGGCGGCTGGACACTACTGAACCAACCAAATTTCGATCCACGTATAGCCAGGTTTATTTTTTCATATTACGAAAGTGAAGACAGCAATTGAATGTATGTTTTAACAAATTTCAAAACGCATTTACAAAGAGGGTATACGTTAATGATTTTCTCTAAACGCTACATGCCCCCATTTGTTAAGTCACAGATCCAAAGAGAAATTGTTTCTCCAATAAAAATGTTATAATCATTGTACAAAGAGCATTCAGAGTGCCATTTTTTAAACGGTTTACACATTTTCCCCAAATATATTTTCAAACCCACTGTGACCTATACATTTCACGAATTCCCTGAGAAAAGCTGAAAAGCTATGCCTTTAAATATCTAAAGTGCCCAGTTAAAATGTCATCTTTCATATACAGCTATTGTTGAAATCTTCATTATGAACCATATGTAGAAGAAAAGCAGGCACAGAACCCACACAGAGAAAAAGAATATCTGTAAGATAAGCAATTGCACATAAATGCATGTTATTTGGAAAAAGAAAAACTAAGTGCTTTCATGATCTTACATCTCCATCCTTCGCAAGTCTCCTGCCACATCGCATGCTGTTGCTCTCTAGTTCATCTTTATTGATCTCTTGAGGGCTACAACAGATAATGGGAATATTGGTTTGTAACACAATAAACGTGTGACATGCTTTGATAAAAATAAATCTGACAGATCTACATCAGCAATGCTTGAAGCCTGAGGAAGTCAGGGAAGACTGAGTGAATGCAACTTAAAGTGTAAACTAAAGGCAAACGCTTTTTTTTTTTTTTTTTAAGTTTTGAATGGAGTGGAGAGGAATTAGAACACCTGTCAGTTTTTATTGCCGTCTGTGTCCCTGTTAGGGAGATTCACACTCTCCATTTGTCCTGTGTACGGTTATCATCGAAAGTGAAAGTAAAAAAAAAAAAAAAGTAATACAAGTAATAGAGGGGAAATCTTCCAATGGGGACACTAGTTCTTGTGCCACCCAGCGACTCCCTCACCTTGGGGGGATTTTGTCTTTAGTTCTACTTTAACCACTTTCCATCCACCTTATAGTAGATTTACTGCTACAGGACGGATTTTATGTGCAAAATCACGTATATAAATGTAATTTTGCACTTCCGCTGTAGGGGGTTAGACACAGCAGAAGTCAATCAACAGGTGCTGGCCAATGGATGAGCGCCAGCACCCATTGATTGATGAGTAAAAGGACACAGCTCTGCCTATGTAAACAAGACAGAGCTGTGTCCTGTCAGTGGCGATCTGCTAGATTTTCTTTCCCTGCAAAGCAGGGAATAAAACCTAGCAGATTGCCTAGTAAATACAGCACACTGCGTACACAAAACACAGTTAACCCTTTAATCGCCCTAGATGTTTAACCCCTTCCCAGCCAGTGTCATTAATACAGTGGTAGTGTATATTTTTAGCACTAATCGCTGTATTAATGTCACTTGTTCCCACAAAGTGACAGTGTCAGACTGTATGCCGCAATATCGCAGACCTTCTATAAATCACCGATTGCCGTCATTCTTAGTATATATAAAAAAAAAAATATGTTATATACACACACCATAGTTTGAAGCCACTATAACTTTTGTGCAAACCAATCAATATACACTTATTGGGAATTTGTTTTACCAAAAAACGTAGCAGAATACATTTTGTCCTAAATTTATGAATAAATTAGACTTGTTTTTACATTTTTGTTATTGGATATGTTTTATACCAGAAAGAAAAAAATAGTTTGTTTTTTTTTTTTTTACAAAACAATTTTTGCGTTTATAGGGCAAAAATAAAAAACCCAGTGATGATTAAATACCACCAAAAGAAAGCTCTATTTTTGGGGAAAAAAAATTATAAAAATGTAATTCATATACAGCATTGCATGACCGCGCAACTGTCAGTTAAAGCAACTCAGTGCCGTATAGCATAAAAAAGTCCTGGTCATGAAGGGGGGGTAAATCCCCCCCTTCATTTGGAGCTCAAGTAGTTAAACATTTGCACTGCTGCTTTTGCTCCAGCAAAACAAGAGCATAAAAAGGCAATTACGTTTTAAAAGACAGGGACAGGTAAGAAAAGCAAAAAGCTAAATTTTAGACCTTTTCAGGTAAACTGCACAGGGTAAGCAAAATTGAGTACTTAAAAATAAGACAATAACAACATTTTGCAATCACAGATGTCATTGAAAACTAGGTAGCCAGCTGCAAACTTTTAGATGGGTGGTAGGTTACAGAGGGCTTTTATGAAACATGTTTGAACACTTTGTAAATAAAGAACCTATTAAACAGCGGCTGCCACTCCTAATAATCACAGCCTATTGCTAAATTTTAGAAGTCCTTACAAATGCTGTGAAATATTCACTCTAAAAAAACATCCTTGATGCTCTTGGCTACCAGATATGATAATTGCCTAGGATGTGCCAGTCAAATGCTAGCAAGAATCTGGTTTATAATATACAGTATATGCAGTTCTTTGTAAAAGGGTTGAAGGCCATTGGTTATTTGTGAAAGGACAACGGTGTTGTAAAGGCAAATATACTGTGCATAGTAAGCTTAGTAACATAGGTAAAGTTTCACTTTCCAAAGAATACCCAATCACTTGCAAGGAAAATAAAAAAAAACAAAAAAAAAAACAAAGCAAAAAAAACAGCATTTTTGCTTACACTTGGAGGATAGAAATCAGTAGTGTTTCCCCTGATTTCAGAGCTTCCCCTCAGATCTAGCGCAACTACACTTGCAGTACACAGACTATTTGCCTTTAGTAATCAACCCCACTGTGTTTGTGAAAGAATCTTCCGCATAGGCAAATACCTGTCTTAGACCAATTGCTAGTTTCATCCAGGGCACCACTTGTGAACCTAAAGTGGAAAGGTAATGCTGTTCAGTGTTTTGTTTGCCAGTTTGGCATTCTGCACAACAAATCACTGTAGAAAAAAAATTTAAGTTTTGTTGAATTCAGGAGCCATTAAGACTAAATCAAAAGGCCAAATGATAATCATGTTAGGGGAGTCAAGATATGTGCGCTAAATACAGTCCAATACATTTGGGGAGGGTTTTTTTTTTTTTTTTTTAAATAAAGATATTTTTATTAAAAGAGAAGTATGGTTTTTGCCGTTTTTTCCAAAATATACTTACCAAGGTGGATGCAGCATCGGTCCGATGTTGCATATGTCCCCCGCTGTCTCTAAGGGTGAATACATGAGTTCTCACAGCCGTTCTGAGCAGAGAGTGGCGACTGTCAGTCACCGCTGTCCCCCCAGTGCTCAACGGAGCGCTGGGCTGTGGAGGGAGGGGAGCGGCTGGCTCAGGCTCTTAGCTGCTCGCTGAGAGGCTGTGCCAGGTGCAGCTCCAGACTCTGGGGTGGATCCAGACTTTGAAGTCATGATCTCTCCCTAGCCTGGACTGGCTGAGTGAAGTTCAGCCAACAGTGGGCTTCAGCCCATTGTCAGCTGAAAACGGGTCACAGGAGTGCAGAACAAACTGCACTCTTGTGATCCACAGGAGAAATACAGCAACAAGAGCTTTGGCTGTGCTTCTCCTTAAATTTTTTTGTATGTTGTACAAAACTTAAACATAAAGAAGAACACACCTCAAAAGGGGTAGACAGAAAGGGGGGGGGGGAAAGAGAAAAAAAAAAATCTCCTCAACAAACACGTACAGCCTCAATTAGCCATCATACAACTTATCATATATAATACAGATTAGACAATATAGCAAATGTGGTCAAAATATAACAGATTAATCTGAAAGAGACACTAAACTAGGGTCCTGGATCTGCATGGACAGCCGTGTGAGGGAAGTCCATCCAACAGCCCCAGACATTCTCAAAGAGCATGGGGCATTTGTGGAGCTTATAGGTTTGCCTATATATGGGTAAGTTACTATTGGCCATAGCCTTCCAGTCTTCTAAAGTCAAGAGAGGAGTACCTTTCCAAGACAAAAGTATAAGTATCTTTGCATAGAAAGAGTGGCCATAACAGTAATTTGTTACACTTCAAAATAGGAAAAAGACTCCAAAAATACCCAAGAGGCAATTCTTAAGGTGCAAAATATTGGGTAGTCCCAATATAGAGGAACAGAAAGCATTGACTTCCGACCAGAAAGCAAAGACTATGGGGCAGTGCCATAGGCAGTGAAAGAAGTCTGCTCCACAGCCCCAGAAACAAGCTGGTGAGGAACGCAGGCAAAGTCTGTGCAATCTGGCAGAAATGTTATAGCTACGGCTTGAGCAGATGATGTTAATAGTACCACTTGAGGACCTGTTCTAAGGCTTGATAAAGACTAGCATCTAACGGCACTAAGAATGGTCAGATGAGTTCAGTTAACAGACTGCTCCAGCCCTGAGGAAGGCTTTTT
Organism: Staurois parvus; assembly: GCF_062004578.1. NCBI lineage: Eukaryota > Metazoa > Chordata > Amphibia > Anura > Ranidae > Staurois > Staurois parvus. The sequence goes on from NW_028318216.1 coordinate 2,894,555, forward strand.
CCCTTGAAACACGTTAACTGTATATTTAACCATTAAATATTTTGAAAAGATCTATATGGGAAATGAATTCTGAGCACATATCCAAGAATTTATCATCTGCTGAGAAACAACTTTGTTGTGATCAGAGAGGTAACAAGTGTAAGACCCGAACAAGGTCCACCAACACTATGCTTTAATCACAGATCTGATTCTTTGAAGGAAAACACATTTCACTGTAGATCCATCAGAACCAGCATTCACTATTGGCTCAGAGCCTTCATACATGCATTACGATACATGCACATCATTTGGCAAGAGTTCAGGCTCATCAATCATAATGAGCAGTACAAATGCTTATACTGTATGCAGTTTTCATACACTGGCTCCACAATTTCTGCTAAAATATTAAAATAAAAATGCTTACATGAAATCAGTGTACTCTAAATGTTGATTTTAAGAGAATTTATTTCAACTAAAATAAAAAGTGGAAGGGTCGTTTGCTGCTCCAGAATCTCCTTCTAATGCTATTTTTCAAGCACGTGACTTGGTTATTTTTTTTCTAAAAAAACATTTAAAACAAAAATGAGAAAATAGCTTTTATTTTGTAAATAATGTGACCATATGCTATGCAATACACTCAATAGATGTGAGCAATGGAGTATTACATACACTAATTTGTCAAAACCTATCAAAAGTAAAATGACATGATTTTGTTCACCTAAAAATTCCTTTAAGTCACCAAAATGTACTGCATATCAGTTTATCATTACACTAAATGAAAGTTGAAATCTGGCTTGCACTTGATGTTTAGCAGGGACTTTTAAGAGAGAAAAGATTCACTAGTATATTTATGTTGAAAAAAGAAAACCGAGCATTGTACAGAATTGCTAAAAATTGTGGTGTGCAGCCATACACAATAGCACAGCTAGAGCGGGTCTCAAGAAAAAGTGTAAATCCATAAAAAATTTTGTGTGTGTGAGTTTTTCTTTCAACTATTCATTAAAGTGTCTGAATGCAAAAACAAACATTTTATATAAAGTATTACAGCTCTCCTTAGATGTGGTAGCTGCATTAGTTTTCTTTTTCTTAGGGTTTTGTCCTAGGGTGTCAAAAAAGTCACCTGCTGATCTGTATCTATGATGTCCTCAAGGACACTGGTATCCTTGGACAGTGTCTAATGCAGGCCACAGATGGGTCGAAAATCGGCCGATTTTTCGGACGAAAATAAAATCGGCCGATTTTCGGATCGTTAGTGGGCTAATTGTTCGGCCGTTTTTCGGTATTTTGGCAGATTTTTTTTATCGGTAAATTTGGGGGGAAAAAAAAAAAAAATCGGCCGATCTTTTTACCGATAAAAAAAATCTGCGCTTGAGCAGTGACCTGCAAGAGGAAGACAAAAAGAAGAGGAAGAAGAGGATGAAGAAGAAGAGGATTAAGAAGAAGAGGATGAAGAAGAGGAATTCCAGTCCAGCAAAAAGTGTCCCTGCAGAGAGCTCCGCTATTTCTTTGACAGTTCCTTGACATTTATAGCAACAATGTACAGCTAGAACAGCTCTGAGGAAGGGGCTCTGAGGAAGAGGCAAGTCCTCGAAACATGTCAGCCTATGGGATGTCTACATTCCCCATTGCGGACTGTTACTCAGCGCGGTGTTGACCCAGCTGTTCTTTTATGATGTGCCTTGACTTTATTCTCGTTTGTGAGTACAACACCTATTTTATTTCTTATTAAACATTTTTTATGGTAATGCACTAGGCCTGTGCGCCCTCTCTGTTCTTTCCTCATCCAAAACACAGACCACCTGTATCCTAGACATATGTTCTTAAACTCATATGGCCCTAAATATGGGTACCACTTGGTACAGTGTACAGCTGCAAAGTATTTCAGCCTGTCAAACTTTGACAGGCTGCAGGCTTGAGAAAAACATTGCGAGTGTGAGGGTAAACGCCAATGCAACAAAGCATCAGTGTTTACAAGTATATGGTCATGTACACTCACCTGCCCCTTTTTTAGATACACCTTGCTAGTGCCAAGAAATAAATCCTCCACACCACTACACCACCACCATCAGCCTGAATCATTGATACCAGAGATGGTATTTTGTATATCTTGGTTGCAACTAGTGGTTATTTGAGTTACGGTTTTCCTACCATCTCTAATCAGTCTTCCCATTCTCCTCTGACATCGGCAAGGATTTTCATTCACACAACTGCCGCTCACTGGAGATTTTCTCTTTTTCGGACCATTCTCTGTAAAACCTAGGGATTCATCAATCAAAGCTGCTCCAGGTGATGACTGTCTCCCACTGACTACAATAAGTGAAGGTGCTTGCGCAGCTCTTCTGCAACAACACAGGAAGAGAAAATCCTGAACCTGCTGCACTACTTTATTGATGCTTTCATAAAAAAATATCACATACAGTGTCAGGAGCAAAAAGACGTTAACGCATTTTGCACTTGGAACTAGCGCTTACTCATAACCTCACATACACAAAAGAAAACAAACACATATACACTCAATATGATTATGGGACCACCCTCACCTGGTCACAAAACTCCTCCCCATCATAGGAAACACAGAGTTCCCCAATCGACGCAGCTCCCGTAGCCCATATATCACATGATCATATTGTGCAACATCAGTTTGTTCAAAAAACAAAATACAAAAACACACCAAAAGGAAAACCTCCATGCATCCATGTATAGTACAACATATATTAAAAAGACATGGACCGTAACTTGGTGAATCCACACTCATTTTACAATCCTTTAAGACATACCACATATGTATCAAATTTAAAAACAATGCCATAACATATAGACTCTCATGATGTATCCGCAATATAAGCAAAGAACCTTTCTCTGCATATTGTGTGGTCTAGAACACATTACTGCCCACACTACAAGCGGGAGACCCCCCACCAGATGGATGGTATTCCCCAATCAAATTTTTACCATAGTAATTAAAGCATTTACAAAAGGAAACAACCTCAAGCACTATAAAGATGTACCATTTTTCCATACCAAGCTGCTACAGGCTCCGATCTGATTTAGTTATATCCACGTAAATCAACTGTATATTCATACATGAATAGACACAGTCAAGATGGTACTACCACCCATGATCACATATCGCACATCGTGACACTGCCATTTCCTAGAACGAGCAATAGATAATCCAAATAGACCATGGCAGGTAATCTGTTGTATTCATCCATAATACGGTAAATATTTAATCCATAGGCACCAATTATGAAGTATACTTTATATTAAAGGCCTTTTCAGTGAGCTTGTGTGCTCGGTTGCTTTTATATCAAGATATACAATTACTCATAAAAATGGGCCAAATGCCACTCAAAAATGAGGCGCTCTGGGATTCTAGTCTTTAAATGGAAAATCCAGTGTACTTCCCATTCGCACAATATCCTAAATCGATCCCTTCTCTCTTGGGAGTAGTAACTTTATCACCTGTATACGGATGGCCATGGTATTATCCCCATGCTTCTCATTAAAATACTTATCCACACTCATGTCATGCCTCTTAAAAGTGTCATATACAGTGGGGCAAAAAAGTATTTAGTCAGCCACCAATTGTGCAAGTTCTCCCACTTAAAAAGATGAGAGGCCTGTAATTGGCATCATAGGTAGACCTCAACTATGAGAGACAAAATGAGAACAAAAATCCAGACAATCACATTGGCTGATTTGGAAAGAATTTATTTGCAAATTATGGTGGAAAATAAGTATTTGGTCAATATCAAAAGTTCATCTCAATACTTTGTTATATATCCTTTGTTGGCAATGACAGAGGTCAAACGTTTCCTGTAAGTCTTCACAAGGTTGGCACACACTGTTGCTGGTATGTTGGCCCATTCCTCCATGCAGATCTCCTCTAGAGCAGTGATGTTTTGGGGCTGTCACTGGGCAACACGGACTTTCAACTCACTCCAAAGGTTTTCTATGGGGTTGAGATCTGGAGACTGGCTAGGCCACTCCAGGACCTTGAAATGTTTCTTGCAAAGCCACTCCTTCGTTGCCCGGGCGGTATGTTTGGGATCATTGTAATGTTGGAAGACCCAGCCACGTTTCATCTTCAATGCTCTTGCTGATGGAAGGAGGTTTGCACTCAAAATCTCACAATACATGTCCCCATTCATTCTGTCCTGTACATGGATCAGTCGTCCTGGTCCCTTTGCGGAGAAACAGCCCCAAAGCATGATGTTGCCACCCCCATGCTTCACAGTAGGTATGGTGTTCTTTGGATGCAACTCAGCATTCTCTCTCCTCCAAACACGACGAGTTGTGTTTCTACCAAACAGTTCTATTTTGGTTTCATCTGACCATATGACATTCTCCCAATCCTCTTCTGGATCATCCAAATGCTCTCTAGCAAACTTCAGACGGGCCCGGACATGTACTGGCTTAAGCAGGGGAACACGTCTGGCACTGTAGGATCTGAGTCCCTGGCGGCGTAGTGTGTTACTGATGGTAGCCTTTGTTACGGTGGTCCCAGCTCTCCGCAGGTCATTCACTAGGTCCCCCCGTGTGGTCCTGGGATTTTTGCTCACCGTTCTTGTGATCATTTTGACCAACGGGGTGAGATCTTGTGTGGAGCCCCAGATTGAGGGAGATTTTCAGTGGTCTTGTATGTCTTCCATTTTCTAATTATTGCTCCCACAGTTGATTTGTTCACACCAAGCTGCTTGCCCATTGCAGATTCAGTTTTCCCAGCCTGGTGCAGGTGTACAATTTTGTTTCTGATGTCCTTCGACAGCTCTTTGGTCTTCACCATAGTGGAGTTTGGAGTGTGACTGTTTGAACTTGTTATCAGTATAAAAGACACCTGTCCACAACCTCAAACAGGTGCCATTGATACAGGTAATGAGTGCAGGACAGAGGAGCCTCTTAAAGAAGAAGGTACAGGTCTGTGAGAGCCAGAAATCTTGCTTGTTTGTAGGTGACCATATACTTATTTTCCACCATAATTTGCAAATAAATTCTTTCCAAATCAGCCAATGCGATTGTCTGGATTTTCTTTCTCATTTTGTCTCTCATAGTTGAGGTCTACCTATGATGCCAATTACAGGCCTCTCTCATCGTTTTAAGTGGGAGAACTTGCACAATTGGTGGCTGACTAAATACTTTTTTGCCCCACTGTATATGGTCCCTCAATCAGACTCATAGTTGCCTGGTCGTGCACCCCAAATACTGCACAGCACATTCCGCACATGTGATCAAATACAGTGCTCAGCAGAAATGAGAACACCCCTTTTGAAAAGTAAGATTTTAATCAAAATCTCAGTGAACACAAGAACAATTTCCAAAACTTATACAAAACTGAGTTTAATAGAACATTTATTTAGCTCATTACATGAAAGTAAGGTTAATAATGTAACTTAGATTACAAAATCTTCAGTTTTACTCAAATTAGTTGATGCAAAAACTACTATTCCTTCTGTACTGAAATGTATGTCTCCCTTATATTGTAAAGCGCTGCGCAAACTGTTGACACTATATAAATCCTGTATAATAATACTACTACAAGTATTTTGTATGACCTCCATGATTTGTCTTCTAGGCATGGAATGAACAAGTTGGCGACTTATTGCAACATTATCTTTTTCCATTCTTCAAGAATGACCTCTTTTAGAGCCTGGATGCTGGATGGAGAGTGATGCTCAACATGTCTCTTCGGAATTCCCCATAGATGTTCGATTGGGTTCAGATCAGGAGACATATTTGTTCACCCTGTTCTTCAGAAATGCAACACTGGACGTATTGTATCACAGGAAACAATCACCCCGGTTTGGCTTTCTACTTCTTTAGCCAACTGCAGTGAACTTGAATGGCGATTTTCTTCGACCCTTATCAGAAGACTCTCCTGTCGAGGTGTTGATTTCCATGGATGGCCTGGACGTCTCTGGGAGATGGTTGCAGTTCCATCTCTGTTAGAATACTGTAGCAAAAGTAATACAAAAATTTGACTGATAAGTAAAGTGTTGCTGATCTTTTTGTAGCCTTCACCTTTCTTGTGTAAAAAATTATTTTCTCTTTCTCTTCCATGTGATGCCATTGCTGATAGAATGAAATGGGAAGGGGCTCGCTTTGTTAAGTAACGCCCTTCTGTAATCAACTGTCTGCTGGACACCAGTTTAATGAATAATTAGACTCACCAGTAGTTAATTAGGATTTTGTGGTCTAAAATATAGCTTTGCTCCTAAGACTGTCTTATGGTGTATTTATTTTTGCAACATAGCCTTGAATGAATGTTAGGAAAAACACTTGTGTGTGCAAATTAACAAATTTTGTTTGCAATTAATGGCCCGCATTTGTGAGAGTATTTTGTAGTATAGAGTCCCAAAGAAAATGTTAATTCTGAAAGGGAAGTAAAGGTTTACTGACAAGACTGTTGGGGTGTACTCATTCATGCTGAGCACTGTATAGAACATTCCATGTGTTACAATTAAAAAACAATCATCATATCCCTTGCCACTGCTAGTGGACCTAAACTTCTAACTTTGTACAATTCTGGGGCAACACAGACAAGCATTTTAATGAGAAGCATGGGAGTAATACCATGGCCATCCGTATACAGGCAACAGAGAAAGTTACTACTCCCAAGAGAGGGGATGAGTGTGGATTCAATTGGTTACGGATCATGCATCCATTTAAATCTATCTCGGTTTGAGGGTTTATAGCAAACTTACTGGGTTATCCAGTTTGCTTTTTTTAATATATGTTGTACTATAAATGGATGCATGGAGGTTTTCCTTTGGTGTTTTGCTTTTTGAACAAATTAATGTTACACAATATGATCATGTGATATATGGGCTATGGAAGCTGCAGCACCTGGTCAATTTGGGAACTCTGTTTCCCATGGTGGGGAGGAGTTTTGCGACCAGGTGAGGGTGGTCTCATAATCATATGGAGTGAATATATTTCGTTTGTGTATGTGAGGTTATGAGTAAGCTCTAGTTCCAAGTGTGAAACACGTTAAATTCTCTTTGTCCCCGACACTGTATGTGATATTTCTATGAAAGTATCAATAAAGTGGAAAAAAGTGCAGCGGATTCCAGATTTTCTCTTTTCCTGTGTTGTTGCAAACCCTAGGGTTGGCTGTGCGTGAAAATCCCAGTAGATCAGTTTTTTAAATACTCAGACCAGCCCGTCTGGCACCAACAACCATCCCACATTCAAAGTCACTTAAATACCCTTTCTTCCCCATTCTGATGCTCGGTTTGAACTTCAGCAAGTCATCTTCACCACGTCTAGATTCCTAAATGCATTGAGATGCTGCCATGACATTTATTCACTTGAATGTAAGACTGTTCATGCCAGCTGAGGCTCTCCGGACATGGAAAAGTGCCAGAAAATATACCCCAGATATATAAAATGCCTCTATGTACAAGAATCCTTAGGACTAAAAAACAACTCTCCTTCACCATCACTATATCATAGGGTACATTTGCTGTAGGTTACAGAAATAGTGAAGAAGAATGCTAACTGACAAGACTGCAGCATAGGCAGAGCCCACCAGAAGTTAGACGCTCATTGGATCTCTGGCAGCAACAACTACCAAACTATAATGACCTTTATCAGTCATAAAAATTGCTATGCGGAGCATTACCAACATAATGAAAACACAAAGATCATTCCCCTTTCTTCTAAGAGAAGTATTTCACACACAGGCCCCACAAAGTACCAAAGAGAATCAATTAGGGCAGGCTCGGTTGGTGTAACATTAAAAAATGTGCGCAGGCAGTTCTCTTATTACTGCTAATTTTTTTAAGCATTTTCTGCCTGCGTTTGGCTATCCTATATGTTTGGACAAAGTGCCAGTCCCTCTTAAGCACTTCTATTACACAGTTCTGAATCGTTATAAGATCACTAACAATGTACATTACTAGCTGCAAATAAAGATGCAGAACCTCATGTCGGCAACTTAAATAGCTTTGAGTATTCATTACTGTCCCACAGCATTTGGTTTCAAACAACCATTCTCCGGCTGTCATGTTCTAGTACAAGACTGTATCTGCCATGATCCTAAGAGACAAAGACAGTCCTCACTTGAGACACCCCCCTCTTTTTTTTTTTTTAAAGCTTTTTGTTTGGAGCCTGAGGTGGCTTGGCACAGAAAGTAAAACTTTGTAGCCAAGTATTTAGCAGTGCTGATATTGGGGTCAGCAAAGGTGGACACACAGAGTATTGTACCAACCAAGTGTTCCAGCTTTTATCACACATGCAATGGCTATGCAGAGTGGCTTACATTCTCTGCATTATCTATCAATTTCACATTTCGTTTAGAATTGCAGCATCCCAGATGCTAAGCAATGAGATTATTTACAGGTGAACTGAGGTGACTATTTCCAGAACTCTGTACCAAAGATTCGACCACAGGACCAATCTGAACACTTTTTTACTCTTTGAACTGAGAACTCTTGTGATGCAGACAAGACTCGACACAGCTAATAGCGACAGGGAGACAGTACTAGCAGCCAGACGCAAGTATAATTTATCTGATACACGAGAAGTATTTAACTGCACCAAGAAATTTCAAGCCTCTCAATTATTCAGAAGGACAAAACTGTGCTGAAAGGCCGCATAAAGAGTTTTATTATTAAAAGATCAAAGATGAGTTTATTTTTCAGAGCAGAACTAAAGTGATATTTCTCTCAGTAGCTCGAAAAAGTAGATTTTAATCTAACAGCTATGAATGCAAATAAGCATTAAATTGCCCACCTTCAAAATGCTATCTCTACTAATAGTAATAAAAACCTCTACAACACAGAGATGCCTTTAAAACGCAGATATCAAGTGAAGTTTGTGTGGGGCATCTTCCACTGGCCAGAGAAATTGATTAAAATTCAACTCTGATCAGGTCAATTAGATATGTATACCATCACAGCCTACGCCCCAAAGAGGAAAGTCCAGGTTGGACAGGTTTTCTTGTTTAAATGAATTAGATGAGCAGAAAAAGGAATACACAATATGGCCAAGATTTGTGAACATCTAACCAAATAAGCTTGTTGGACATTCTATTAACCACTTGCCTACTGGGCACTTATACCCCCTTCCTGCCCAGGCCAATTTTCAGCTTTCAGTGCTGTCACACTTTGAATGACAATTGTGGGGTCATGCAACACTGTACCCATATGAAATTGTTAGCATTTTTCACACAAACAGAGCTTTCTTTTGGTGGTATTTAAATCACCGCTGAGCGTTTTATTTTTTACGCTATAAACAAAGAAAGAACAAAAAAAATTGAAAAGTTTTTCTTTGTTTCTATTATAAAATTTTGCAAACAGGTAATTTTTCTCCTTCACTGATGTGCGTTGATGAGACTGCACTGATAGGCAGCACTGATGCTGCTGCACTGATATGCAACAATGATGGGCACTGATGATGATAGGTGGCATTGACGGACGATGGCACAGGTGGGTGGCACTACTAGGCACTGACGGGCACAGGTGGGTGGCACTGCTGGGCACTTATCAGGGCACTGATTATCAGTGCCAATCCGTCCTCTGACAATTGTCGGTTATCGTCCGTTATCGCCCTGTGACAGAGGGAGGAAAGTGCAGCCGATAACCAACAACTAGACATTGGACGAAGCTGATCACATGGTAAAAGGCTGTTGTGATTGGCCTTTTACCACATCACGCGATCAGCTGTGTCCGTAGGACTCCGTGATCATGAAGATCGCAGGTGAGCGCCACTGGGGGTGCGCAGGAGGTGCGTTCTGGGAGGACGTCATATGACGCCCTCCCAGAACTGGACAACTGCACTGCAGCCGTCATTCGGCCACAGCGCGGTTGGCAAGTGGTTAAAAAAAAAGTGGTCATTACCATGGAGCTAGGCCTCAACCCCCTTTCCAGTTATGACAGACTTCACTATTCTAGGAAGGCTTTCCAAAAGAGGTTGAGAGTATTTGTGGGAAATTCTGTACTGAAGTTGGACAAGAAAGACCCTTTGACACATACACTTTTTTGAAGCATTCCCACTGACTTACAATGGAATTTTGCACTTTGGAAAACTGCACCAAAGAGGCAGCATTCAGGAGTTTTCAAAGCACAGCACAACTGCAGTGTAAACAGTTAGATAAGATTTATTGAAGAATAGTCTTTGTGCTTGTTGCCCTAGAAAAGCATAGCAAAAACAAACCAGTACAAAAGGGGTCAAAATCCTGCCTCCCAGTTACCATTTCAGTACTTTCAATAGTTGTTAAATCGGTATATGCCAAACTCCTCAAACCATGCCTTTGTGGATCAGAATGCTGTAGAGGCTGGGGCAGAGGAACCTGAAATAGTGCAATGCAGCCAATAAGCTTCAGGGGAATGTTGAACAGCCAAGATAATTAAAACAGGTCTTTGGCAGGCATTGATAGTAATCCTTTTCCAGGGCTCTGTTGCTGAGCTCAGTCCAAGGGGACCAAAGATTTCAAATATGACAGTAGGAAGTAGCACATCAGCTTCTTCAGTGTTTGTTAAGGCTGTCTGCTTGTCAAGAATCAATAAAAATAGAAGGGTCATATCTAAGATCAAGAGATGTGCCTACCAAGGCAAACCAGCACCCAAAAGCATTGTCAGTTGCATTTGTGTCAGCGCCTGTAACGGCGCTCCTGGTTTTCTTTGCTAACCAGAGGAATGTAACTCCAATGTACCAGTCACAGTAGGTTGTTGGGCTTACAGAGTCACATCTTGCTATAATACCAAATCACCAAAACAGAAATAGTTTTTTTACGTGATGCAACAAGTAAACTTCAATCACAGCTAGAGGAATATGGTGCTGAACAAAAGTAAACGTGGACTTCAATACCCACTTTTCTGCCTAAGGTCCAGTCTTGTGTTTAAATACACTGAACAGAAGCATGATTCATCAAGATGTGTGATGTACTTACCCAGTGTCATTATCTTGCTCAGCTCTAAGCATTGTGAACCATTGCTGCTTGTATACATAGGACAGCCACTCTGAAAAACAAAAAAAAAGGGCAGGGATTACTTTCGCTTTAAAAAAAAAATTTAGCAAACAGAATTTAATCACTGTTTTTCCACTTTGCCAGTGTTCCATAAAGCCTACACATGAACAAGATGAACAAACCCGTATCCTCCAACAAAGCCAAAAATATAAGATAAGATAGTAAAAGAAATGTATTGTGTTTTTAGTATGTATTTTCTTTCATGCTAATGCAGAAATGTGCTTTTTTTTCAGCTGAAAAGGCTTTGCATGTGTCTTCTAAAACAAAAAAAAAAAACAAAAAAAAAACACCCTTCTCCATTTGCTCCTAACAATTTTTATTTTATAGTACCTATGTATCTGCAGTGCAAGCACAGGGCAGCAAACACTCCCAGCCCATCCATGCCATTTGCAAGATGCTGAGAATGGAGGCAGGTATCAGGACAATGCAAATCCTGTGCACATGTGCAGGAGATACAGCTTTACTGATGAACCAATGGGCAAAAATAAATGACTGGAACCCAAAAGGAGCATAAGGGAAGATGATGGTGGATGGTGTCTACTGAGGGGCAGCTTTGAACTATGAGCTCTGGAGAAAGGTAAACAAAGATTAGCCTGCCATAATGTGCTCATCTTCTGCTTCCTGGTAGCAAAGATGGTGTCTCTCTGATCCATTATCAGCACACGTGCACAAAGTCAGAGCCTGACTGGTTTGAAGTACTGGACCCTCCATCAGTCTGTTGATGTATGGTATACTAAAAAAAAGGCTGTTGCAATAATTAATATTTAAAAATGATATCGCAGGCTTCACACCCATATGTTGCAGTAATGCATGCATTACAGTAACACACCATGCATGTGTAAGTATTCATTTAGAATGGCACCCCAATGTACTAAAGGAATGTACCTCCAACCTACCTGTACTTCAACACAAGTTAACATTCATGCATTAATGCACCAAACCAGAAAAGGTTTGAACGGAGCACAAATGTATTTTTTTCCCTTTTAAATGAACATATAACAATTTCAGATCGTTCCGATCAATGAATGCTATGTCATAATGATCACTCACAAGCTGGAGGCTTCATTCATCAAATAATCCTGTAGATGGAACTTCGAATGCCACTGCAGCCTAAGGAGGACTGTGTGTCTGGCAATAATTGAAAGTGTCAGAAACCAGCATATGATTAAAAAAGGAAGGGGGGTATTTTGCAAAATTTTAATCATGCCATATAAAAGTCTTCTGTGTCCTTAAGACTAGCTATAGCTCTTTTTTGCTCTATTTGTATTTTTTTTTTCTATGCTGGAACTGCTAAATGTGGCCTGGGCATGTAGGCTTCAATGACCTGTATTCAGGAAAGCATAGTACATAACCTTAAAGTAATGTTTTAAAGTCATATTTCTATGCAGATTTTGTAACCATACTAGTATATGGGGCATGTGTTACTGCAAATTCCCCAGACAGTATATGTGAGAGAAAAAAAAAAGTCTCTTTACAACACTGAATAACTTGCAGTACCAAATTCTCCCAGAATCACTAATTCTCCCAGTAACGTGAGACCATGTGATCCTAACTTGTCCAAGTGCTTTGGCTTTTTATAGCAAGACAGAGGCACACAAAATAATGCAATTTGGCAATACAGAGGTTTGGACTACTGATGTGCGTAAAAAACCTGCTTTTTAAGAATTGGTCTACATTCCCCAGTGTGGATACCACGCAAATATTTTAAACGATTATGCTTTCCTTTTTGAAGGGCTCCTCATATCCTAGATTTAAACTCAAAGTGCTCCAGGGACCTTGGACACAAGGTTGACTGGCCTGCCCAGATCTTTATACATACTATATCGCAGCTCTACTTACCCATAATTGGCTGATGGCAGACAAGACCAATGCTGCTGTGGTGTTGGAAGCTGCCTCCTTGGAGTCCTATGAAACACTCTGTATATTAATGTATCGGGGAGCCAAAGTGCCATTTTTCCTCACTCATTCCATGAAGACTCTTATTAAAGCCTGGCGCCTCTGAAATCCCATATCTTCCTATAAGTGGTCTCCCCATAAACCTCTATGGTATAACCCCAACCTTGCTGAATTTTACATTTTTCAAGACACCAGGGTCTAGGCCAGGGGTGGGCAAACTTTTTGACTTGAGGGCCGCAATGGGTTCATATATTGGACCCGGGGGCCGGACCAAGAGTAGATGAATGATGTGTATGTGTCATCCATAGTAAGTATAGTAATATTCCCCCATATAGTAATTCATCCCCCGTATAGTAATTCATCCCCCATATAGTAATTCATCCCCCATATAGTAATTCATCCCCCATATAGTAATTCATCCCCCATATAGTAATTCATCCCCCATATTAAGTCCCCAAGTCCCCCCTGTGTCAATTCACTTACCTTTGCTCCGCGCATTCCTCTCGCCGTGTTCCCGCACCGTTCCGGTGTAGCATGAAAATCTGTCTCCTATGAGGATCTGTCCCCCTCGACGTATCTGCGCATATGCCAGTTTCAGGCATTAGCAGCCGATCGGCGATCTCCGGCACATGCGCAGATACGTCGAGGGGGACAGATCCTCATAGAAGACAGATTTTCATGCTACACCGGTCTTCAGGGCGGACTGTGAGAGGAGCCTAGCGGGAGCCTAGCTCCGCGGGCCGGATTAAAAGGTCCGCCGGGCCGTATACGGCCCACGGGCCGTAGTTTGCCCATTGCTGGTCTAGGCTTTTAAAGGGATTAAGTATCTCAACATCTGCACTGATGACACGGTCAGGACATTTAACTCCTTAAAGGCTCAATTTGACGTGCTTAACAGTTATTTCGTTACCTCCAACTTCACCATGCTTTTCAAAAGCAAATTTCGGGGCTGCAAAATCGCCTTTAAAGAATCTGGATTAGAAAGCCAATTACGAGAGGACGTTCTAGAAAAAAAAAAAAAAAAAAAAACAACCCTTGTCCAATACATACAAAGCCCTTCAACCATCTATTCATGTGGGTCTGAAAATGCATTTGGATAGCTGGATAATGGAACCTCCAGATGTGGATTAAGAGGACTGGGAGGACAGTGGGAATACCCTATGCAACAATTGGTCTCCGCAAAAGAGATTCAATTCAAGATACTTCACAGAGTCTATATCACCCCCTAAAATATTGCACAGGATCATAGGATTTACCCAAATCTCCCAGCCACATTATCCAGCATGGTTTATACATGTCATTTGGTGGTGCCCAGTAGTCCAGTCTTCTTGAAAGGGTGTTACTGAGTGTATATGGAAGTGTACATTGATATCTGTGCCTGTATTTTGGATTTGGTTCACTTATTGGCCATGTCTACAGCAATGAGAACATTGATAGGTTTACGGTTATTCTATGCTCGCAAAGCTATTCTGCTTAAATGAAAGTCGTTAACAGCGCCCACGCTAGAGACTTTTGGAAACACCTGGTCAACTCAGCTGTACCATTATACAAATGTACTTTCAAGTCTAGGGGTTGTCCTAAAAAAACTTTCCAAAATCTGAGATAAAAGGGTCGATTCATCTACAACTCCTTGAGCATGATTTCTTTTAAGTAATTTTTTACCCTCTCCCTACTCTTGATATAGCATCTACTTAGTGGAGTATGCCTACCCACTTCTTCTGACTTTCTGGATATTTAACAGATGTACTCAATATGTATACCTTGGTTGCCAAGTACTTCGTTTTTGTGCTACCTTATTTTTAATTTTTCTTTTGTTTTTTTTTGTCTGTAATTGTGTAAGCCTGGAGTACAGATACTGCAGAATTTGTGGGCTGCCAATCAGTATTTGCAAGCACATCCGGGCTCTGCGGGCCAGTGCTTGAGTTCTTGGTGGCTGTGGGACATTATTTGTGCTCGCCACCGCATCAGCTTATACAGCACTTATGGGATTCGCCACGTCACCAAGTGACACTGCAGTGCTGGTATGTAAAGGATCAGGATGTACTAGGCTGCTGGTGCTCATCAGTTCACCAAAAGGTAGTGCGGCACTAGTACTGAAACTCTGCTGCATATGAGAATGATCATGCAATTCTAACACCAACAATATGGGAACCTGACCTTAGTAGGGACCGCTAGTCCATTGTCTGAACTATCTGCCAGGGTGACGCGTCTCTCTACAGATTCATATTCTAAGCCTGATTTGGCCAGTGAGGCTTCCCCGTCGCTCTCATCTGACATGCTCAGAATCCTGTAGGCCTCTTTACTAGTGTCTTTCCTTTGGACACTAAATGTATAGGTACCCAGTGCGACTCATAGGAAAAAGAGCACCTGGCTGTTAGAAACTGCTTGAACCACTATAAAAAAAAAATACAGGCCTGACCTTGCTAATGCTGCAGTTGTGTGTAATGTTTCAAGTGACAGTGATCTACTGACACTGCACTTACTGGAGAGGCTAAATACAGGTGCTGGGAAGTGTCAGGGCTGTGATCGTAGTAACGCTGCATTTTTTGGGGACACTATACGATTGTGAACACTAGTATAGATCTGATCAGATCAAAGATATTTATCCATTCAGATACTATACTAGCAATGAAAGTTTATAGTGAGTCTGTGAGTGTTCCTGGCAAAGGATTAAATGTGATGGTAATGTAGAGGCGGACAATCTAGCGCTATCTGGGAGGGACACTAACATCTGAAGTCGCCTGTGACACTAATACAGTGATCAGTGAAAAAAAAATCTGTACACTGTACTAATGACACTGGTGACAGGGCAGTGAAAAGGATAACTGGAGGGTGATCAGGGGGTTAAAATTACTGATTTAGGTGTCAGTGTAGTGTTTCTAATCACACAAATCTGCTTTCTTCTCTCTGGAACAGAATATGCTCCAGAGAGAAGATTGCATCATTAACTGTGCTTGTGTTCTGTAAACACAGGATGAGCTAGGATTTAGTATAATCAACCAATCAGCAGGTCCAGCCCAAACATCATAGGCCTGGATCTGGTGAGTAATCTGTGCTGTACAGAATCACAGCACTGCCGGGCTTGTGCATCCATGGTTTGGAAACACGCCGGGAGCGCAGATCACATTTGTATACACGGTTTTGCACTGCGAGTCTGCTCTCTAGCAGTAAATCTGCTATATGGCAGACCTTAACTGGTTAAAGTGACTCTAAAAGGCAAATATTTTTTTAACAACAACAAACATGAAATACCTGCTCTGTGCAAAAAATTTGCATAGAGCAGCCCCAATCCTATTCCCGGGTCTCCCGCTGGCACTCCTAAATTTTTAATTTTATTATTGTTGATTTTATGTTTATGTTATCAGCTATATTATACTGTGAACAGAAGGGGACCAGGCCATTTGACTTGCCTAGCAGCACATCCAATGTAAAAAAAAGATTGGTAGGTGTAAAGAGATAGGTGGTATGGGCAGAAAGATAGGATTTTAAATTTGCAGGTACACATGATCCATAATCCTAATCATGGGTTATTAGACAGCAACCTTCAGATGAATAGACACTGGCAAAAAAAAGCTGCATGAACAACTCCAGTGCTAGGTGGAAGTCCACAATGTCAGGGGAGTCTTGACTTGCTGGTTAGAAACATGGGGGCTGTCCACAGTGTCTGTTAATCCCACAACGTCAGAATTTTGAGTTGCAACAGTCTGGAGAAATATTGGGCATAATGCATCACCTAAAAGGGGGCCACCATCAGATCAAGAAACCTTATGCAAAATCAAATGAAGGGGCAGCTCTTGGATGACTCCGTTTTACGGAGAAAGACCCTGCAGAAGCTCATATCCAAGATCAGACGCAGATACACCAATCGATGAGCTGGATCCACAGCTGATTTCGCGAGACTAAAAGTCCAGCTGAACCTCTGCAGAGTTTACTTTTAGAAATAGAATGCTCAGGTGATCCACCACGTGGATATCCTAAAAACGAAGCGTAGTTAAAATGTGGACAAGTACATTGGTGACGACCCGAAGTGCTGCAGACAGACCAAAAGCAAGGGCAGCAAACTGGTAATTTTGCATGCCCACAGTCAAAACGCAGGTACAATTGACTAGGTGGGGAAAAAAAAAAAGATTCATAAGTGGGCATCTTCTAAGTCCATAGAAGCCAGAAGATCTTCTGGTTGAAGGCAGCCAATGATAATCTGGCAGATTTCATGCAGGACTTCTGAATTTGCCAGAATCTGTTGAGAATCAAGAGGCCTAGAACTCATACAAAGAATCTCACTGAGGGATGTCTCAGACTTTAATTCTCGAGCGTCTGAGAGTGAATTTTTCTTCTCTGGATGGAAAACCTTCACTTGGGATATATGGAGGATCAGACTCAGAATGGTGAAGAGAGGGCTGAAGACCAGATTTCTGGATCTTGATTACCCAACTAAATGCCTGTAGCTTCTGTGGAAATTGGCAGATAGCTGGAAGGGAGAGGAGTCCTTCAGGAGAAAATTGTCCAGATAACCTATAACCTAGTTCTTAATAAGGCAAGAAGAGGTACTTGGACATTTGTAATTAAACTGAAAGCAGAGGATAGGCCAAAAGCCATAGTGACAAACTGGAAATGATGGTCTTCAAAAAGCAGAAGACATGGATAATGTGGCTAAATGAGAACATGTAGATGTAGGCATCTTGAATGTCTATGAATGCTAGGTATTCTTCTAATCTGAGGGAGGCAATATCCGACTTATTCAATGCAAAATTTTGGAATTTGAAGGAATTGGTTGAGAGATTTTAGGTCCAGAATAGGACAAATACCTCTACTGGGCTTTGGAACCATTAAGAGGTTTGAAAAGAACCTTTTAAACCAGTCTTGTGCAGTTACTGACACAACTCCCTGGGACAAGAGATAATGTGCATATGAATGGAGATTAGAGCCATTCTGGAAATTTGTTTGATCACTTGTTCTACAGCATCCACACAAAATAGCACAACAGAAAGTAATTGCTCAATTAAGACAATGTCTTGGAATACAGGGTCTTGCTGGTTATTCATTGCCCTAGTCCAGTTAGCTGCAGTTTGACATACACAAAATCACAGTGAAATCTGGCTAAAGAGTTGGGCCTGCAAGAGTAAAGAAATCCTTTAACCTTTTACGGTCTGGCCCATCCACATAAATGCCTGGACAGGAGCAGCGCTGATGCGAGTGGACGTTTATAAACACCCCCCCGCATCCATCTGTGTGTGCTCCCTGGGAGCATAGAGTGGTGAGACCTGTGCTCAATGTGTAAGGTGGAATACAGACCGTTGTACTGGGTCACTGTGGGCGGCCCCAGTACTATGTGATCACGGATTGGCCAATCGGTGATCACATGTACAGTAGTAAATATGTAATTTCCTGGCATCATTTACTACTGTGAGCTCGACTTTGGCCTGAGTGGTCCTGCCATTGAGCCTCAGCAAACTCACTGAGGCAGGTTTCACGGAAAGCAAGGTGCAGTCAATATTCAGCTGAGTGTTACAGTCTATCCAAGGGCACCAAACCTTGAGGTATTGGTCATGTGTATCCTCTAAGATTGATAGAGGATAGATAGGGATGGAACAGGTTCATGAACTATTGGCGCTTTATAAATACTGTATTATAATAATAATAATAATAATAATAATGTAGGGGGTGCAAGCTAAGGTAACAGCAAGAACAAAGAATCATAGCATATACCCATGTCCAAAACCAGATTGGGACGTTATAATCATGTTCACAACAGTAAGGATCTAATTGGGCCTACTATGGTGGTCCTCAACATACAAAGAATAATTGAACTGAGGCTAAAGCAGACACCCAAAAATCAATACTGGTGATTACTCAGTAGCAGGTGGGGACTCTGAATAAACTCAAACTGATTATTGGTTTGCATTTACTTTTTTTTTTTTCCCCAAAAAAATAAATAAATTCAGCAAGTAAAATAGTTTGAGTTGATTTTACTTATTGCCTAGGGTTACCATTTAATAATGTCAAATAAATGCATTAGCTTAAAGCTGTACTTTCTTTTTTTAGGATTTCCTTTATTTTCATCTGCTGATCCAGCCAGTTTATTTATTACAGGTACTTATATAGCACTGTCAATTTTTGCACATATTGTACATTCACATCAGTCCCTAACTCTCAAGGAGCTTACAATCTAAGGTCCCTAACTCACATTAATTCATACTAGGGCCAATTTAGACAGGTGCCAATTAACCTACCAGTAGGCTTTTGGAGTGTGGGAGGAAACTGGATAACCCAGAGAAAACCCATGCAGGCACAGGGAGAACATGCCAACTCCATGTAGGTGGTGCTGTGGTTGGGAGTTGAACCAACGACCCTAGTGCTGCCAGGCGGCAGTGCTAATCACTTAATCACTGTGCTGTGCGCCTATGTTATTTTTCAACAGAACAAGCTCTCCAGCAAATGTAGCAGTTTGTCAGTGGTGAATGGTTTGTCCCAACTGTCTGAGGTGCTTACAATGATCCGCTTTTATGTAAACCTTTATCCCAAAAGAAAAACGGTTGCTGTAACTGCAGTATGAGCTGCGGTCTGTTTTCAATTTAAGGTATCTAAATCTGCTAGTACATCTAACACTCTCCTTCCCCCAGACTTACAATGCTGCTGTTCAAAGGTGCCTCTTGTGCACTCTAATATAGGAGGTGTTACTGACTAGATCACCAGGTGAAAACAGGGAAAAGAGCCTAAAAAATAAAACTAATGGAACCATCACATCTAAGGAATGGTAAGCTGCAATATATTACATTTCTGGTTTTGGGTTTAATACCAATTTAACCACCTCTCTATATGCACATATACTATCTGTTAAGGTAAACTGTTATTTCAGAAAGAGTATGTCTCACAAAATTCCATAACCAACTGCAATTATGCCCTGCTGTCAGCTTACACCAATAAATGTATGACTGTGCAGTCATCCAGATGTGTCCTGTTCTGGCTATCCTGAAGACCACATCTGTAATAGGACAGTAGATACGTCTTTGTCTTCCGCATACAACAAATACAAAGCGTACATTTTAGACAGACAGATTATTCAGCAGGGGCTATGAGCATAAAGCACTAACAGCTGTTGTTGAAATGGTAATTGCGCGAGCCTCCTGAAACAGTTGGTATAATAATTCGACAACAGACTAAATTACAGTACAGCAGTCTGGAAAATCAAATCATTATTTTAGAATGCATTTGTAAGTAACGGTCTGTTTACTTTGTCTGCTACTGTGTGGACAAACATTTTATTAGTAAAAAGTGATTTACTAAAAGTTGTTTCCGAATTTAAAATTATACATATTTTTTATTTCAAGTTTTATTCTGTATTACCTTCATGATCTATACAATGGTTCCATTCAGTACACTGTTAGAACAGTAATCGAGAACAGTAATCGTGAATCAAAAAGATATAACACCTCCCCTCTCTCAGCTGGTCTTAGTTTTGTGGCATGCAATCCAGAGATCAAAAGAACAGAGAGGAGTCCTGTGTCCTGTACTGTACTCCAGGAAACAGATTTTTCTGGTAAGTCATTCAGTACAGGGCACAAACAAATAATGAAAAATTGTGGCATAAACAAATGCTAATCCACCGTCCACACAAGTTAGCCTCCAACTCCCTAGATAAATGTGAAGATAAACTTGTATGTCATAGGTAGTTTATAAAATATTCATAAGGAGTTCATAAAAATCCCATAGGAAAGGTGTTACACTTCAGTAGGCAGCTCCACCTGAGAAAGGAACAATACATTCAGTACAATGATAACTTGTCAGATTCACCAAGCAAAAGACCCTTGCAGAAACCTTTAGGAAGCACAAAGAGGGAATCCAATTTCGTAAAACAGTCAAAAAAGCATGCACCACATCCAGACAGTGGAGAGAAAGTTTCCTATGATGTTCAAAGCCAGACAGAAGGAAGAAAGGACAATATCCTAATTAAAGGTGGAAGAAAGAGACCATCTTTGAAAAGAAGTAGGCACTTCGAACAGGAGGTCTGGATGATCCAGAAAAGCCTGTGGAGTGTCTGCCAGGAGCTTGAATATGAGTATTAAGTCTTCCTGGAACAATTTGGTGCAATAAGGATCACCAGAATGCCCTCCTTCTCTGTCCTGTGAAGTAGGTCAAGGAGAATCTGTAAGGGTGGAAAGACATACAGGTGAAACTCAAAAAATTAGAATATCATGCAAAAGTTCATTTATTTCAGTAATGCAAAGTAAAAGGTGAAACTAATATATGAGATAGACTCATTACATGCAAAGCAAGATAATTCACACCGTAATTTGTCATAATTGTGATGATTATGGCTTACAGCTCATGAAAACCCCAAATCCACAATCTCAGAAAATTAGAATATTGTGGAAAGGTGCAATATTCTAGGCTCAAAGTGTCCCACTCTAATCAGCTAATTGAGCCATAACACCTGCAAAGGGTTCCTGAGCCTTTAAATGGTCTCTCAGTCCGATTCAGTAGGAATCACAATCACGGGAAAGACTGCTGACCTGACAGTTGTGCAGAAAACCATCATTGACACCCTCCATAAGGAGGGAAAGCCTCAAAAGGTAATTGCAAAAGAAGTTGGATGTTCCCAAAGTGCTGTATCAAAGCACATTAATAGAAAGTTATGTGGAAGGGAAAAGTGTGGAAGAAAAAGGTGCACAAGCAGCAGGGATGACTGCAGCCTGGAGAGGATTGTCAGGAAAAGGCCATTCAAAAGTGTTGGGGACTTTCACAAGGAGTGGACTGAGGCTGGAGTCAGTGCATCAAGAGCCACCACACAGACGGATCCTGGCTTCAAATGTCATATTCCTCTTGTCAAGCTGATCCTGAACAACAAACATCAGAAGCGTCTTATCTGGGCTAAAGAAAAACAGACCTGGTCTGTTGCTCAGTGGTCCAAAGTCTTCTTTTCTGATGACAGCAACGTTTGCATCTCATTTGGAAACCAAGGACCCAGAGTATGGAGGAAGAATGGAGAGGCACACACTACAAGATGCTTGAAGTCCAGTGTGAAGTTTCCACAGTCTGTGTTGATTTGGGGAGCCATGTCATCTGCTGGTGTTGGTCCACTGTGATTCATTAAGTCCAGGGTCAACGCAGCCGTCTACCAGGAGATTTTGAGGCACTTCATGCTTCCTTCCGCAGACTAACTTTATGGGGATGCTGACTTCATTTTCCAGCAGGACTTGGCACCTCCCCACACTGCCAAAAGCACCAAAACCTGGCTCAGTGACCAGGGGATTACTGTGCTTGATTGGCCAGCAAACTCGCCTGACCTGAACCCCATAGAGAATCTATGGGGCATTGCCAAGAGAAAGATGAGAGACATGAGACCTAACAATGCAGAAGAGCTGAAGGCCGCTATTGAAGCATCCTGGTCTTCCATAACACCTCAGCAGTGTCACAGGCTGATAGCTTCCATGCCACGTTGCATTGAGGCAGTAACTGCTGCAAAAGGGGCCCAAACCAAGTACTGAGCACATATGCATGCTTATACTCTTCAGGAGGTCCGATATTGTTCTATGTACAATCCTTGTTTTATTGATTGCAGGTAATATTCTAATTTTCTGAGATTGTGGATTTGGGGTTTTCATGAGCTGTAAGCCATAACCACCACAATTATGACAAATCACAGCTTGAACTATCTTGCTTTGCATGTAATGAATCTCATATTAGTTTCACCTATTAAGTTGCATTACTGAAATAAATGAACTTTTGCACGATATTCTAATTTTTCGAGTTCCACCTGTAGGTCTTGTTGAAATGATCCCACAATATCAGTACAGCATCTACTGCAAAAACCTTAGGGTCCCTGGCAACAATGCTGTCTGTTTTGGAGCTTCATAAATCTCTGGATTGAGATCCCATTGACCCAAATCAAGACTGACAACTGAAAATCAGCCTTCCAATTTTATATGCCTTAGATGTTAAAAGCGGTAAGGGTTGGAACATGCATTTCTGCACAAGATAGCGTCAAGTCTGCTTCCCATAGAGCAGAGGGTCTTCTGCATCCTTTCGGATGTTGTACATAGGCCACAAACGTGGCATTGTCTGACTGGGTTCTTGTTGGGTGACCTCACAATAGAAGAGTCCAGCAATGAAGGAACAACCAAATTCTCCTGGGTTCCAGAATGTTGATTGAAACAAATAAGTCCCCTGCACCATCAGGATGTTCAGGATTCCTCCAAAGCCTACTAGGCTGGCATATGTTTTGAGAACCTTCAACTCTAGCACCTTACTGGGAAAAAGTCTGGCCTTGAGGGTTAGATGTAGGCTGTGATCCAAGGACCAGAATGTTGATTTGCAACTATCTAGAGTAAATCAGTGTGCGGTACAGTCTAGAAATAGGCAACCATGAGACCTTCAATGTAAGCACAAATTGAGGGCTTCCTCTGAGCCTGGAGGACCTTGGCATGTATATGAAGAAACAGAAAATTTCCCAGGGCAGCAAGGTTCTGGACAGGGTCGCATTCAGCATCAGACCCAAGTACTCAAACTTGTAAGATGGCTCCAGTTGAATGACTTCTTCAGGTTTACAATTCAACCAAAGCTCCTCAGGAGTTTAAGCCGTATACTGGATGCTGGCTTGGTAGGATAGGGAAGACAGGTCTTTTACCAGGAGACAAATCCCAAAAACCGTGAATCTGCAGAGAAAAGAGGAGAGCCAGAACTGGAGCAAGTGCTTTGGTGAAGACCCTGGTAGCTGTGGACAGGCCAAAAGGAAGAGTGACAAACTGGTACGGCTGATCACCCACTGCAAAACGCAGATAGTGATGAGGTGGAAGGAGGAATGTGCACACGAGCATCCCAGATGTTTAATGCCAGAAAATTCTTGAAGGAGACAATGACTGACTTAAAATTTTTCCTACAGGCTCAAAAATTTTGCATGGAAAATATCTAGTCTTCAGATCTAGCCTGGGCTAAACTCCATTCAGATTGGGAAACCTGAATAAGGTTAGAGAAGAAACCCTAAAAGCATTCTTCTGGAGAAAAAAGGGTTAATGATCCATTGAGACAAAAGCTACCAAACCGCAGCAAGCAGATCCACCCACCATGACAGGAGACAAACTGGAGACTGAATAAAAAACTCCAGTCTGTAGCCCCTGAAAACAATCTGGGACCCAGGTCTCCCCCCCTCCCCCCACAATCCCTCACACAAATCAAAGCGTATGGGCAACTACTATAGTATCAAATGCTAGCTGAGCATTTAAGGGCGTGCTCACACATTAACACACTCTAAAAATTCAACTCTAACAAGATAACGGTCCACAAACTGAAACCTTTTTTCTCTGGTCTAGAAAGATTTTTAGAACTGTGCACATAAAACTATGCATAAAAATCTGACTTCGAGAACAAAAAGCACTTTTAAAGCTACAATCCAATTTGAATATCAATATCAGGCAAGCTGATAAAGGAGGTGAAACAGTTACACTTGTTATAGAGGACTATATGGCTGAAGCCCAGGGGATATTATCAGATCAGGATACTTACATGAAGCTCAGGCAAGATCCGTTACGGGCTTTTAAAGAAGAAAATAAGGATCTTGTGGAGATGGCCTCTTTCAATGGTATTTTAAACTCCAATGAGAAAGCATTCTTATGTCCCAAGTTTGATTCTAAACTGTATTTCTACTATCTGCCCAAGTTTCATAAGGACCCAATCCATCCCAGGCATGCCAACTGGACTGACAAGTCATTTGTCAGACTATGTGGAACACTTTCTTCAACCAATAGCTCCAGGCAGATATAGGAAATTCCAGCCATCTTTTGGAGACCACTGAACAATACAAATGTGATAAAAATCTACCACTGGATATCTTTAGATGTAACATCTTGATATACATCTATCCCACGTGACATAGGCCTTATGGCCATACAATATGTTCTGTCCAGACAAGACTATTTTAATAATCTACAGGCCAATTTCCTTGTACATGCAATTAAATTATTTTACATCACAACTACTTCCAATTCAATCGGAACTTCTTCCTCTAGACACGAGGAACAGCCATGGGTCCCAGCTTCACTACCAGTTATGCCAAATTTACGGCATACTGGGAGAATCTTAACATCTGGGCCCATAATCCCTTCTCTCTATCTGGTGTATTACGAAAGGTACATTGATAATGCAATCATCTGGCATGGGGATACTAACATGATCCTATATTTTTTTAGTTTCTTCAATGGTACAGTTCAGGATACAATTCACTTTGGTTACTGATCCAAAAAAAACTTTAGGATCATTGAGGAGGATGCCCTAATATTATTTAAACTACAAGAAGACAAATCAGAGAACATAAAAAAATCTTATTGCTTCCAGTAGGATTTCTACAAGGAGTTGGGAGTCCTCATGGTCCATTCCCTAAATACTTTCCATCTCTGGCATCTATCGCTGTCACAAGAAGAAATGCCTTACATGTGCACATGTAACACGTGGACAAAAATCTTTACGGATTCTAAGGGCAATGCCTTTGGAATTATTGAGTTCCTAAATTGTTCTGCCAACTACATGGCATCTCTTATTACTTGCCCATGCAAGATGTGATACGTTAGGCATATAATCAAAACACTTCACAGCAGGTATGGAGAACACAGAAGCTTCAAAGAGCAGTTCCCCAAACTCAGCATTCCATGGCATTTCAGCCCCAGAGTAATAGGTGGTGCCTTTATGTGTGCATATAAATGTACATATCCATAGTTCCTCATCCTTTTTAATTTGTTTTGTTCTTCAGAATTTTCTTTATTGCACATGCACTTTATACCCACATAGTTTATGTGGGGACACATACGTTACACCTTTAGTGCAGACTTTTTGCTTTGAATGGCACAATGCATCAACATACATACCTATGTTTTTCTATGTATAATTGTGTCCCCCATTGAACCCCAATGTTGTGTTCTTTCAGCCTTATTTTATCCTTGAGTCGTGTTCTTTATGTAGAGTTGCACATCTCAATATGGTGAATAGAAACATGAATTTATATTTATTTTACTTTTTTTTTCTTTTTATATATCTAATGCGTTTAATCATCTTATTTTGCTCGATACACTATAATACTAAAAAATCCCTGGTTAAAATCCTTCACTTTTATGCAGAAACATTTGCTTTTTTAGAGCGTATTCATTTTTGAAACATTTTTCTACAAATTTTAAAAATATTACTTTATACTTGGTTTGCTTTTTCAGTAGGGGAAAAAAAAAACATTTTTAAATCTGTATTTTTATTGCAATATATTTTTCCATTTATGAACAAGTATAATTACCTTATATTTTCTTATTAAACTTTTTTTCCCCGTTATAGATACAGCTGTGTTCAAAATAATAGCAGTCAGACATCACTAACCTGATCAATCACTGTTTTTGGTAGAAATGATATTTCTACATGGCAAATAATTTACTAGCAGGTGTAGTAGAGTAATAGAAATCCAACAGACCCAACAGTCATGACATGCATGCTGCTGATTCTGTGTAATTGAATCACTAATTGAAAGGGGCATGTTCAAAATAATAGCAGTGTGGAGTTCTATTAGTGAGGTCATTCATTCTTTGAAAAACAGGTGGCAATTATTGCCCTTATTTAAGGAAGGAAGCCAGCAAATGTTGTACATGCTGGCTACAGTGCATTTCTCTCTGAAATTCTGAAGAAAATGGGTCGTTCCAGACATTGTTCAGAAGAACAGCATACCTTGATTAAAATTTTTGATTGGAGAGGGGAAAACATATAAAGAAGTGCAGAAAATGAAAGGCTGCTCAGCTAAAATGATCGCAAATGCTTTAAAATGGCAACCAAAACCTGAAAGACGTGGAAGAAAGCGAAAAACTACCATTCGAATGGATAGAAGAATAGCCAAAATGGCAAGGACTCAGCCAACAATCAGCTCCAGGAAGCTCAAAGAAGGTCTAAAGTTACCTGCAAGTACTGTTACAATTAGAAGACACCTATGTGAAGCCAAGCTATCTGCAAGAAGCCCCCGCAAAGTCCCACTGTTGAAAAAAAATGACGTGCTGAAGAGGTTACAATTTGCCAAAGATCACATTGACTGGCCTAAAGAGAAATGGCGCAACATTTTGTGGACTGATGAAAGTAAGATTGTTCTTTTTGGGTCTAGTGGCCGGAGACAGTTTGTCAGACGACCCCCAAACACTGAATTCAAGCCACAGTACACTGTGAAGACAGTGAAGCATTGTTGCGCAAGCATCATATCTCATGTTTCTCATACTACGGTGTTGCGCCTATTTATCGCATACCAGGGATCATGGATCAGTTTGAATACATCAGAATACTTGAAGAGGTCATGCTGCCTTATGCTGAAGAGGAAATGCCCTTGAAATGGGTGTTCCAACAAGACAACGACCCCAAACACACCAGTAAACGTGCATCTTCTTGGTTCCAGACCAACAAGATTGACGTTATGGAGTGGCCAGCCCAATCCCCGGATCTTAATCCAATAGAAAACTTGAGGGGTGACATCAAAAATTCAGTTTCTCAGGCAAAACCAAGAAATAGAGAAGAACTGTGGAATGTAGTCCAATCATCCTGGGCTGGAATACCTGTTCACAGGTGCCAGAAGTTGGTTGACTCCATGCAACACAGATGTACAGCAGTTCTCAGAAACAGTGCGACTACAACTAATTATTAATTAAGTGATTCAAAGGAAAGCAAAATCTTCAAACATTTTTCAGTTTATATAGTGAATGTTTGAGTTTGTAAAGAATAATACAAACACTGCTATTTTTTTGAACAGTCTAATATTCACTTTTCTTCAATTATTTTTTTTAGAGGAACACCACAAATTTGATATATTTTTCTTCATGTTTTGCTTTGGAATAGAATGTGTAGTGTTCCCAATGCATTTGTGTGTATGGAAATAAAAGCTATTAGAAGGATTTTGAGCTTTATTCACTTTTTTCAACACAATGCTATTATTTTGAACACAACTGTATATGAAATGTTCCTTTTTAAAACAGTCTTTTTACGTTAATTTATATAACTACATATTTATGTTCTGTATATAAAACATATTTATTAGTTTAGTTGGGGGACCCGAACAGAAGAAGATGATCAGGGCTGCTCCGTGCAAAACCACTGCAAAGAGCAGGTAAGTATAGACATGTTTGTTATTTAAAAAAACAAACAAAAAAAAATATGAAGCTTTAGGCTGGCCATACATTATACAAATTTTCTTAAGAATTTTGCTTTAGACAAAAACCATATAATATGAGGTCAAACCTACACAACACTTTCAATTTTGTCCAATAAGCAGGCCCTTGCACTACATAGTTGAAGGTAAATCTTAAGGAAATTGGGCAGAAATTGGACAGAAAATTGTATAGCGTATGACCAGCCTTACAGTCTTGTTTCTCTGAAACAATAGCATTGTACTAAAGGAGCACACCTGCCTGCAATCAACCCAAGCACTGTCTCAGCTCTGTCCCTAAAGACCCCAGCTACCATCCACAGTCTTTCAGTTGTACAGAAAAGCAGCATCAGTGCCGCCTCCTTGCTCGCTGTCTCATCTCTAATCCCTGTCATGCATGGTTACAGCAATTTGTATTATATGGTATTCCAAGACTATTGCAGAACACAATGAACAGTCAGAAACAAATATTTTTTTGTTCTCACTGTACAATTAATTACTTTGTATCCCTGTTCCTAATGTCCAACTTTCTTTCTTCTTGCGCATTTTAGCCCCACACTTGTGATCTGCTCAATGACGTTTTTCTGAATCATAAAGCTTCTGACAATGTCATAGCTAAAACTACATTGGTGCCTGATAATATGATAACATTTTCAGAGTACCAATTGCTGCATTTAAGGATAATAATTAGCCTACTAAGCCCAAAAGGGGTATTCAACATTAATTTAAAAAAAAAGGATTGTAAAAAATAGAGGCACAATTTGCTGCAATAACAGGATAGTTTCCTTGCATAAGGAAAAGGTTTTTCTTACTCGCTCTGGACATGACCAAAAAAAAAAAAGTTTTCTCCTGCAAGACAAAAAGGTACAATGTGCTAGTATGCCTCACGTACTACCACATTATGTGAAACTCTCCTTAAAATGAAGCCCTACAGTGGCGTGCTGTCACCGCTGACAAGCCTGCCATCTTCTCTCAGTCCTTCTTCCAGGTTCGCAGGCTCCGGCGGCTTGATTGGCCGAGCCGTGATATTGTCACAGCTGCGCATACATGCGAGAGTCACTTTTTATGTTACACAGCACTGAAGGAATGGCACGGACATTCTGTTTCTCCAGAGCGCAAGCGCCAGTGCTCTGCACAGGTAAAAATCGCCTAAAAAACGGTGCACGTTTGGGAGATATTTACAGTACCTAAAAGGTAAGCCTTATTATAGTCTAACCTGTAGGTAACAAGTCAAAAATCAGACTTTACTACCACTTTAAACAACTCATCCTTAACACAACTTTTGACATAGAAGAAAAACTTGCTGTAGAAACTCACTGTAGTGGCATAGTAGCTGGTGGCTGGAACCACAATCAGCAGCAGTGAGCTAGACATCGACACACCCGGAAGTGTGTAGGATACTGAAAATGCTTCGATAGGCTCTTCAAAATTAAAGATCAGAGGCACATGTGGTAAGACATGCAAGCATAAGTCCTATTCTTTAACAGGGAGCTTTGAAAATAAAACTACAGAGAAGGAAATAAGTATTTGATCCCCTGCTAGACATTTGAATGTTTGCCCACTTACAAAGAAATTACCAGCCTAAAAATCGATTGGTAGATGTACTGTAACACAGAGACAGAATAGCAACAAAAAAATTCAAAAGAAATGAATGTCTAATGCATCCCTTCACTGTATATCTTACTACTATACTATTGTCCTTAAAGTCAATTTTAATCCAAGCTTCACAATGTTATATGCTTGGTATTATATATATATTTTTATATATATATATATATATATATATATATATATATATATATATATATATATATATATATATATTTTATTTTTTTTTTTTTTTAAGTACATGTCATATATACACATCTGAAGAGATCTTCTGTAATCGTTACATATTTGTATACCAGACATGAAATCAGCCTCTGAGCTGAAGAACGCTAGAAATAATTTATTTACAGTATATATTGCATTGTATTAGCAGGCTGAACAAAAATCCTGCACTGCTTAGACACTGCTAATGCAATAAACAAATTATACATACAAATGTTTCCCAGGACTGCATACCAATACAGTGAATAGTGAATTACAAAATGGCTTCAGGTGGATCTCCACCCATCAGGAGAGCCTTCTACCAAGTCTCACCCAGCAGCAGGGCTAAGTCATAGGGACAATTGTCACCGGTTCACTTTAACAGAACAGATTAACAGTATATATTTGAAAGTATTATAGTAGGTATGAGAAAATAAGGCTCAAAAACTTAAAGTAGAACTAAAGTCAAATTTTTTCTTCATTTTGGATACCGTAAGGGAGGGCTATAAGCCCTTTCAGTAGTTTTTTTTTTCCCATCTGGATCCCATTGGGGATATTTCCCTTCACTTCCTGTCCTATAGTTAAAAGAGAAAGTTAGGGGAAACCCATCCAAAGTGAGGGGATCCCTGGTTGTCACCAGGGTCACTGAACTAGTCTCCCCTTCATCAGTGAAAGAAAAGAAAAAAAAAAAAAAACACCAAAATTTTGGGTTGGCCCCCAAACAGTAATAAAAGTAAAGAGGACAAACAGATTGTGAATCTCTCTAACAGAGGCAGAGACAGAAATATAAAAATGACAGGTGTTTAACCCATCTCCACACTATCCAAAACAAAAAAAAGTTTTGCCTTTAGTTACACTTTAATATTGCAGACTTTACAATCATGCTAGGTTAACTGTTAGTTTTTTATGATTTAGCACCTATGCTAAAAGGTTAGACATTAATTTGTAATTACACATTTCACACACTGAATACACCGGAAGACAAAAGAGATCATTTCAAGACAACACATGAATTGCAAGCTAAAGGAAATGAAATGAAATGTAATGTTATGAAAAAAGGACAAAGGTTCTGTAATTAACAGTTTGCAGATACAAAGGAACAAGCTGGCAGTAATAACCACTATTTGCCTCATAATTTAACAGCAATCAATTATTATATACAATAGGGTACATATGTAATTAACCAGCAACAATATCATCACAATACATTGCAGAGGTAGCATTGAAATAGACCTTACTCTTACATGTTTAACTTAGCAGTACTTGGAGGAAGAGAATTCCAACAGTGCCTTCTATACATAAAGGAAGCTCCAAATTCTACAAATATGTCTTATTTATGAAAAAGAGACTGTCCACTTTCCAGTAAAACAAGCACACCACCATGCCTTCTCTCTATTTGACCTGCATTTGTTTAAAAAAAGCAACTCCTCCACAAGTCCTATACTGGATGTTGACAGGTCTGGAAAATGGTGCCAGTATTTAAAAAATAGGGGAAACCACCTCCCTGATTAATTGGTTTTATGGGTTCTTTGGTCCTTCAACCAATTGTGTGGGGATATGAAACATTTAATACTAGCCACGACTATTTTATTGCTCTACATTTGGTTAAATTACATTATACTATCTAAAATGGGACTAATGTATCATGAGTCACCTAATAAAGCCACACAACAAGCTCTCTACCCCTCCCCCAACCTTTTTGCTGTGAAATTAAGTGGACCCCTGACAAGTAAAGTTAATTTATTGTGCAAAAACTTAACAGAGATCTCTGCAGAGCGCCCTGTCACATTACTCCAGTCACCTTCTTTCGATCTCCAATAGGAAAGACTTAAATAGAAAATCATTCAGTGTGGCTTAGGATGTGGTTGCCATCGTCCTTATTTCTAGAATAGAGAGAAATATATCTTTACATTTAATGGGATTTTTAAAGAAACCATGGATGAGACACAAAAAAACAAAATTTAAAAGATCAACATTTTATTTAAACAAATTTATTTTGTTATGCTGCAAATCAGCACATACAAGATAGACATTGCACGTTAGCCAACATAGAGTACAACAATTTTAACAACTATGTATCCAGTGGTACCCCCTCAAAGGTTGACTTCATATATATTTAGCCTGGGATCCAATGAGTTTCGAATGCATTAACACAAATTCTACCTCAGGGATAGGATACCACTCTATAACAATAATTATCAATGGTCAGTTGTTGGTAAATATCTTTAAAATTATGTAAAATGGTAAAACAGACCATATAAAGTATCAAACTAAAATAGGGTGAGTGAGCACAATCTCAGAATAGCAGCTAGCACACAAGGCAATCCTCAACACCAAAAGAATGAAAAAATAAAATAAAATGGTATGCTGGCAGGTCCAACGGAGTCCTCTCCTAATAGTACTCCTCCAAATCGCTCCACCTTGATGGGGAAATATAAAGCAATGCCCAGGTCAAACAGAGAAGTTACCTGGTGGCTAGTGGCTCCCTGGTGGTTTAATGGCGTCTGTTGAGTGGAGCGATTTGGAGGAGTACTATTAGGAGAGGACTCAGTTGGAACTGCCAGCGAAACCTGAGATGACCCTTGAGAGTGTTTCCCAACATTCCTGGGGGTCTTACATGGTGACCAGATGCAGTCCTGTTTGCTGACCAGGCCCTGATGTCCACCATTATACATACAACGCTCAGTCTGTATGTCTTTGTGGTAAGCGCATTAATTTACCGGATTCTTTCACAAGCCTGACTGGATTTGTAATATACTTATTACCACTGTGGCATTGCCGATCTTTCACCTTTATCTTTTTATCACATTTGGGACTATTTACGTTTGATTGATGGTTCATACCGTCTTATCTATTTACAGTGACTGCTTATACGGATGTTTGCTTTATTATTTAGCGCTGCATACCATTTTATTTTATTAGACCATATAAAGTACTTTCCCTGAGGAAGAATTTGTGTTAATACATTCAACATGCATTGGATCCCAGGCTGCATATATCTGCAGTCAACTTTGAGGTTTCAAGATGGAAATCAGCTTTGGGGGATACCACTGCATACCTATCGCAATAACTGTAAATCCGCTACATGAATGAGTTGTTAAATTTGTTGTACTCTATATTGGCTAATATGCAATGGCAATCTTGTATGTGTGGATTTCCATAACAAAAGAAAATTTGTTGAAATAAAATGCTGATCTTTTAAATTATTGGTTTGCCTTAAAAATCCCATTAAATGTAAGATATAGTTTTATTATAGAGGAAAGACTTGTGACTTAGGTGGATGGTCAGACAGAAAAGTATAACACGTCCTACATTTTTCTAGTTCATAATATTGTGACAGAATCACTAACATAAAAAGGACAGGTTCTTTTTATATAGCTTGCCAACTGAATCAAATCTGTTTTACTCACTCAAGCTTTTCTCACTGCTGCAGAACATTGCCATTTATCCTCATTCTTACCTGAAGGGATCAAAGCATCCCGTTCAATAATTCTTGCTGATGCCAGGTCACTGATGATGTACTGCATTCTCAAGTACCTGAAGACTGGCACAAATGGGCAGCCCTGTTCAGTTTCCAGGAAGAAAAGGTTACTTTCCTCCAACTCTGCAAAAAAAAGAAAAAGAAAAAACAGAGCAAAACAATATAAATATTTTATAAAATAATGATAAAAAGCAGTCATTGTTGAGCACTTTGTTCCAGGTCAGAAGTTCATAACCACCAGAAACCCCTTAGACTCTCTGCAGACAACAGTATGTTTTATCTTGCCTGTAAAGGCAAAATATTCTTTAGACTGGGTTGTAGTAGTTATAGTGTTTGTTTTATTTAATTTTCACTTCATTCTGTGCTAACCATCCTCTCTCGCTTCATATGTTTTTTCCCTCTGATTTGTTATAATAGACCTTGCTGAGAGAAATATCAAGTGGCACAAATAATTTTTAAGGGAACAAAAATGTGTAAGCAAGGATTCGTAAAGGAATGTAATAGCAGTGATCTGTAGCAGTCTCATATAACATGTCTCCAGTCTGACTCTTCAGTCTCCAACTCCTCTTACAGCATGTTTGCAGTCTTTGGGCTCGTTCGCACTTGGCTTTTTTTCCAACTCTTGCCAAACGCCCCTATAGCGTTTGACAAGCGATGGTCCAGCGTTTGCGGAGTGTTTTTAATGTTCTGCAAACGCTCAAAAAACGCCACATGCGCGGTTTAGTGGCGGTTGCTAGGTGTTTGCCAAGTGTTAAAAACGCTCCACAAACACCTATAATGAAGTTTGAATAGTGTTAACACTCTGAAAACGCCTCACAACCGCGTCGCAACCACACTGCAAACGCCGGCAAGGAGCGGCACCACATAGACTTGAATAAGAGGCTTCAACTCCTCCTGACTCGACCAGAGGTATCTGTTTTATCATCACTTTTTTTCAAGCGCTGCATTTTATATACACAGTCCAGTGAAAAAAGTGCTCCGTATTTCCTAGTGCAAGTGGTAAAGATTTACACTAACCAGATAGCGTAAAAATATACGCATGTGTATATGTATCCTGTAGAGTCCCCTTCTCCACTCAGATCTGGTCAAATAAATAGCCGGAAAAGGTAGACATCCTACGCCCTCTTGTGGTAAAAGAGTGGTCCAGCAGATCAGAACGATACCAATCAGAGTAAGCCTTCCCCCTTCACAGGAGTTGACAAGGAGATCCCTTGGGGCTGTAAAAGTTGAGGAAGCTCCTCACAGGGGACACAGGGAAGTACTCATAGTGTAGTAGGTAAGGCTTTATTGTAAAAACATGGGTGCACAATAAACAGGGTATAGGCAGGTATGGATGAACACACTGACCCCTTGGTATTAAAGATGGCCGCCGGGCCTCCTCGTGGCACCGGCGGCTTAGTGTCAACGGCGTCCTAGGTCCCACTGACGCGTTTCGTGCGCACGCACTTCTTCAGAGGTGGAACAAGCCTTGTTCCACCTCTGAAGACGTGCGTGCGCACGAAACGCGTCAGTGGGACCTAGGACGCCGTTGACACTAAGCCGCCGGTGCCACGAGGAGGCCCGGCGGCCATCTTTAATACCAAGGGGTCAGTGTGTTCATCCATACCTGCCTATACCCTGTTTATTGTGCACCCATGTATTTACAATAAAGCCTTACCTACTACACTATGAGTACTTCCCTGTGTCCCCTGTGAGGAGCTTCCTCAACTTTTACAGCCCCAAGGGATCTCCTTGTCAACTCCTGTGAAGGGGGAAGGCTTACTCTGATTGGTATCGTTCTGATCTGCTGGACCACTCTTTTACCACAAGAGGGCGTAGGATGTCTACCTTTTCCGGTTATTTATTTGACCAGATCTGAGTGGAGAAGGGGACTCTACAGGATACATATACACATGCGTATATTTTTACGCTATCTGGTTAGTGTAAATCTTTACCACTTGCACTAGGAAATACGGAGCACTTTTTTCACTGGACTGTGTTTTATCATCACTTTTTTTCAAGCGCTGCATTTTATATATATGAATTGTGGGACTTTATATGCGTTTTCCTTTATGTTCAGCTGCTGCCACTATTGATGAGCGCTTACTGTATATTTTACCTTAGACCAGAGGTATCTGTTTTGCTGCGACGCAACGCTAACGCTCCCGTTTGAACAGCACTATGTGCTGCAACGTGCAGAATTTTCCGTGGCGTTTGGAAAACGGTAAAAACGTTTCCCAAATGCCTGTCTGTCGCTTGCCAACAAGGCTAGTGTGAACGTAGCCTTTAACCATCATTTGTAATATGCCTATGTATATGACCCTCTCCTGTTGCAAATCTTTAATATCTGAGACGTCTTAAGCTTGATATAAAATTAGTAAAATTTAACTTAAAGTCTTTAAAGAATGTTTGATTGGTTTTCTGTTAGTGGGGTCAATTATTTAATTTTTTTAATTTTTTTTACACCACAGTTGCGGAAAAAAAAAAGTTGAAGGTGCAGGATGGAAAATTTATCTTGAATGAACAAAATTTTTAACAGTTTGTGTTTAGGAAATTACATTCATTCCAAAAATGAATTTTGAAGTACTTTTAATTGAAATTTGTTCAATCATCAAATGTACAAAGAATTTTTGTATGAATGTTCATATAAATATTCATGAGTACATTAATTCAAAAATCAACTAGTGTATAGCCACTTTAAGGCTTAAGAATAGCTCTGTACAGAATATGAAGAAAGAAAACGGTTTCATATTCAGCACAACAGGAATAGCAAAACCAACATTACCATTCTGGCTTGACGAAATACAAGTAAAATATATACTAGCACTTCATAAATCATGTCACTTCATGACAATATTCCACATTTTATACAAAAAGTGGGCTTCATCTAAGCTTAGCATGAAGGGGTCTCTTCCTGAATTAGATTTTATTTCTTCTGCAGATGTCCATAGATGCGGAGAAACATTCATGTAGGTGTAAAGGCACTCCATTAACGTTGTTATTTTGCTGTACCTGACTAAATGC
Source organism: Staurois parvus (assembly GCF_062004578.1). Classification (NCBI taxonomy): domain Eukaryota; kingdom Metazoa; phylum Chordata; class Amphibia; order Anura; family Ranidae; genus Staurois; species Staurois parvus. Next base: position 2,930,840 of record NW_028318216.1, read on the forward strand.
ATGTATTCAAATATAACAACAGGTCTGGAAATCTGGAAAGTGTGTGTGATTGCCATTTGTGTTATAGAAATGGTCATCCAAAAAGGTAAAAATTTTCATATTTAGATACCGGCTAATCATGTTTAATGTCCTTATTAAAATAAGCTGAACCCTAGGCAAAACAGCCAAATACACAGATTAAGTACATATAAAAAGGAAGCAGTTTTCCCTGACAAGGGATTTGTATTTATCTATTCAGTCCTGCGATTAAAAAATGCTTTGCCACACTGCATAGTCCCCCGACAGGGCAGGAGTCCTGGAGTTTCTCTTCTTCAGTTTAGTAACACACAGGTCTTGCCTGAAAGGGAGCAGTGAAGAAGCAGCAGTGGTTATGATATTTCTCTGGCACTCTGCTCTCTTCTCCTATCAGGCATGTTTCTTGTTTTGCACAACAGTATTTGCAGTACAGCTGACTAAAGTCTTCCCCTCCTAGTCTGGGCTGTATGGAAACTGCAAGAGCACAATGCCAAGTCAGATTCAGCTACTTGCACTCTTTGCATTTCAAAAAAATGCATTTAAGAATGTATTAACGAATAAAGAGCTTTGTTAATTTGCATCTTTTAGATCTGCCTGGAAATAAGTTTTAATTACATTTTCAGTCTTCAAGATTCTTCACTAGTATATTTGAATTTTAGATATAATTTTCCAACAGTCCTTACAGTCGCCAAATGTAAAATTCCCAGCACAGATTTCAATCCAACCAACTATATTAAATAACTGGAACTACATGGCATTTAAGCACCAAAAACCAATACAACATTATATTCATTTTTAAAAAGCAAACTCCCCCCATCCCTCCACGTTTCCATGCTTTATTTTTCTAAGCTATCACTTTGAAAAACAACCCCTAGCATTTCTGTCTGCTGCCATCTTGAAAAAGGGTAGTAGCATTTACTTCCTGGAATCCATCTTCCCTTAGATTAGGCATGCAGACAGGAGGCTGAACTTAGCTAAGAAAACCCCTCCTCCACTTCTGAAGACTCACTCATGGGATGTATGACATTTGCCTAGGCATGGAAACCAGGAAGTAACCGAAGAAATGTAAAATAATAAAAAATATATGTTTAAAGCAAGCAAATATGATATACTTTCCTATCCATTTACTAATGCTAGCAGCATAGGGATTAACAAAAATCAGTGCTGCTTGACAGAGGGAAGTTCCAATTTAAGGACACAATCGTTTCAGACATTTTGATGAAATGAGCAATATGCATTGTAGAAATATAGTTCATTATGCTGAGGCCTACTTAAAGTATGTTTCCGCAATCTAAATAAGCAAAACAGCATCTGTATGTAGAAATACCCAAGAGTGTATATTTCAGTTACACTATATGACTGGATACACCATTTTACATCACTCATTATATACAAGTATCCAATGCTTGCACAGTTCAGCAGTTTCCCAATATTAAATTTACTTGCTATTAAAACAAAAAAAAAAAAAAACAAAAAAAAAAAAACACGAACAGAATTGATGTCTATGAAGCAACCTCTACAGCATAATCAACTTTACCCAGAGCAAGCTCCTCAAGTGAGCTGTAAAACAATCCGTACGTACTGACCATGTATTGATTAATCTATTAAACTAGCACTCTGGAACAAAGTATTTAGAACAAAATGAAATAGTAGGTTTTATTACAAAAGGAAATTCTGCTCTCATATGTACCATGGAATCAGACTATAAATTCAGTAATAAAAAGAAATGCAAGTTGGTGATGTTAGAAATAATCTAAATATAAAAATTTGTCTGGCATTAATCCACAAGAATCAGAACTGTTCTTAGTATGTGTGGTACTATATTTATTTTGATCTGAATGATTAAAAAATTCTTGTCTAGGAGTTCTTCAGTAGATAGCTCTGGGATGTATTATAACAATGCCCTGCTAACAATCAGTTTTTAGAAATGGCACCATTATTATTGTGGATGGGGAAACAAAAATGAGAGAAGGGTAGCAGAGATCATTCTTATGCCTCCACTGCAACACTCTCTAAACCCATTATCAAAACTTCCTGATCTGATGCCAAAATAGCACTGCAGAAGTCTGCAGAAGACACCTGGAGAACTATAATGGATTCCTATCTTCAGCAGCAACTACACTATTCTGTATTAAGAGTAGGAATGTCTCTCAGAGACTTGCTCATTCCCATCTGCCATCAACGACAGCACTGGTTTTACATATTCAGGGCCCACGGATTTCCCAGCATAAGGATTTGAATGACACCAGGTAGAAAGTGTGCTCACTAGCTTCAGATGCTGCCCAAGTCACTTTATAGAAGCAGAGGACACAGCAGGATGGAAAAAGTGAATTTGCTCTCTTTCAACCAATGATCATAGCTATGTGCAAAACTATCTACCCTAGGCTAGTCTTTTAGAATAATATCAGAACCCTGATGCATACCAGGACCTAGACTAGACCCAATGTGGTCATTTGAAATATGCCTGTTGGACATAATCAGTCCACTGATAACTTGACCTGCTCCTAAGAAACAATGGCAGTGAGCTCCTACATATCTAGAAGGATGCTGAGAATTTCTTCATATTACAACACTGACACGGATCATGAGACTACAGAGGGCAGTTCTTTGTCACTTAGCAATGCCTTTCAGCACCTGCTCTACAATAGTCATCAGCTAGCCATACATGGTTAGATTTCTTTTAGCCCTGCGGTCTGAGTAAAAGAAATCAGGTTATTCCAAATAATGCTAAACAGCTTGCAGTGAGGAATTGACCCTGCTGGCTATTGTAGTCAGCATCCTGCGACTGTCTGAATACCCAAACAGTGACTGCAACATGGAAAAAGGTATCCAGGTATGCTATAAATAGTGAATACTTGTGAGCTATTATGTATGAGGTCTTCAGTAAATTATAGATAATTAATAAATAATTATCTACTGGTGTCATGCGCTTGGTGCGCTGGCACTCACACAGACTCACTTGCTAGTGTTATTATAGTAATAAAGATAAATAGTGCCGCGCTCCTATTGCTATATAAAATAGTTAAATACAATCTACTCTCTTTACAATGAAATATATATATATATATTGAAACCTCTGCAAAATCCATAAACCACTATACTTAGTGGGTTAAAATAATATATGAATCACTGTGACTGGTGAATCAAATAAATAATTGTAAAAGAACCTTAATAACTTAGGCTGATATCAATCAATTAATTGTGACTAATACATTAAATTAAAATTAGAGTGTGTATAAATACTTGGTGCCACTCATCAATCCATCAATATAGTGCAAAGACATATATTAATATTAATGTGCAAGTGCAAACATCATTTAATTTAATTTTTTAGTCACAATTAATTGATTGATATCAGCCTAAGTTATTAAGGTTCTTTTATAATTATTTATTTGATTCACCAGTCACAGTGAATCATATATTATTTTCACCCACTAAGTATAGTGGTTTATGGATTTTGCAGAGGTTTCAATATATATATATTCATTGTAAAGAGAGTAGATTGTATTTAACTATGTTATATAGCAATAGGAGCGAGGTATCCAGGTATGGCTACTTCTCAGCATCCTTATGGGCAGAAGACTGAACTGTGGAATATAAAGATTTTTTCCCCCAAGATAAAAGCAGACACCAACCTTTCCTGCGCTTGGAAAACCATGCATCTGCTTCAGGCAGCAGTTGTTTTAGGGATCCATTCCAGGAAGGCACTAATTGCAGGAACATCCACTAAAGGAAAAATAATAACAGATACATCAATACTATATCTAAGCAAGAGAAAACATTGAACTAGAGAAAAACATACAGAGTGCTGGCAGACACTACTTGTAACCATGGCTTTGTCACAAACCAGGGCCACAATTTCTTTTAATCTTATCCTCCGTTCTAAAGCAGAAATCTAATCTAGAAGAAAACGTAGGACAACTGAAATATTAGACTATATTCATATGGTACAAACTATTATGGTACAAAATAAACGTGTCCCCAGCACTCATTATTAACAGCATGCGTGTTCATCCACTGTTGGATCAGTTCCCACAATAAGCAGTGACTAGTGTTTGGAAAATACACATAGAACAAGCAGGCCTTTGGAGAAAAATGTGTTAAAACTATAAAATCCTCCAACAGAATACATTATTCTAAATGTAAACAAAATTTGCACAGAACAAAAATTTTAATTTCAGAGTACAAAATCTTCACGAGGAGCCAGTACATCTGTATACATAGTGAAGGTAACCCTTTTGGCTATCAAAATCTTTTCAGACACCAAAATAGCAGGTGTTGCATCCCTCTACGGACATTCCACAGGACCCCAAAGCATTCCAGGCTTTGCCATATATTATTCTTACATACAGTATATAGCATCATGTAAATAATGCCCAACCTGTCCAAGATCTAACTTGTGATGCTCCTTTAAGAATTTGTAGATTCTAGTATGGGGAGTTATGTTTTGCTTGTGTGGACCCTGTTAAAATCTCCTGCTCATATGCAATATATTTCCAAGGCTGTAGGTATAAGATTCCTCTATAGAAACTTGTGTGTCTGTTACTTAACAGGGGCAATTTAAACACAATATGAATTGTCCCAAAAAAAAAAAAAAAAAAGTATACGTGTGTGTGTGTGTACACACATACATATATATACACATACACACACACACGTATACATACATACATATATATAAATACATATAATATACATACACACACACTCCAAGCGTGTCGGGCAGGTGGTGAGGAGGAGATATGTTGCCTCACCACCTGATCTAAGACACGATTGCTGTGCAATGCACGTGATTGTAACACGGTAGTACGGCAATTCGAGGTTTAAACCGGGTGTGAGAAGGGGACACTATGCCCAGTGATCTTTGACTTCTCCCATGTTGCTCAGGTAGATCTCCACCTCTTTAAGGTTGTCTAGCCCTTTGTTAAAACCACCAAACATTATGCATTTTCTGAAAGCAGAGACACGGATGAATGAAATAGTGGTAGTTCCAATTGTTTATGTCACACGATATTAGCTCAATGGTTTATCAAGTGCACATTTTCAGTAAAAATACATCAATGTTAGTTTTAGTGCACAATGTTTATTACACAATTAAACCCAATTAATATTACCCAATTTTTGGTAAAGCATAAAGATTATGTTGAGCAAGTAAATAGGTATCCAACACCTCAAGCCGTAAAATTGTGTGCACCCGTGAAAACTATTATTGCTGTCACTGTGGAATGTGCAGTGATATACAGTGTATTGTGCACGCCATGTGTTCATATGTATTCACCCTCAATGTGTGGTTTACATATGTATATATATGTGCATGTACATGGGGGCAGGACAGGCTCCGAATTTTTTCGGGAGTTCGTGCTTGGGTGTAACTCACTCTTTTCACTTTCCTTTATGCGATAGCTTTCTTATTGTGCCAGGTTCTCCCTAAAGCCTCGTTCACACCATACATGCAAAAAAAAAAAAAAACTGGTGAAAACTGACCTGCAGATTTCACTTGCATCGACTGCAGTTTTCATGTGTGCTACAATGAGTTTTACACACATTGTAGATTCCTATGCAGAAATAAAATCTGCAAGTGATGCTAGTGTTGTTGTGTGAACAGGGCACAGAGGACAAATTGATTTTGTTGCGCCCTTGCAGAGCAGGTGCAGAAAAACGGACGGCACTGCACTATGATGTGAACGAAGCCTAAAAATAGTACACAATATTAGAAAAGAAGAAGAAAAAAAAAAAAAAAAAGAAGATGGAACGAAAACTCCCGTATTCGGAATGGTTGTTCAAACGTCTGTTAATATACTGTTTTCACGAACCAATGTGGACTGTTCAGACAGACAAAAATTTCTGAAGGGTTCAGTTGGAAGTTCTCTCTCATTAAGTTACCAGAACAACTGATTTTTGTTTAATTAGTACAGAACTCATATTTGAAGAAAATGAAAAAAAAACAAACACAGAATGAGCAAGACTACGCATTATTGGAAACAAAAGTACAACCTGGAACGTACAAGTACAAGGCTGGAACGTAGCTGCATACGTGGAAGTAGATCGAGAATTTTTCATACCATTAAGGGCATTCTCATAAGAGTGGTAAGAGTGTACAAAAGAGGATAGTAATTGACTGCGAACAAGGAGGAGTAGGAGGGCGTCAGATGGATCCCTAGCAAGTCTAGAGAGGAGCTTGTCCAGCGATAGAGGAAGGACGCTTGAAGATTAGAAACCACTTTATCAGGAAGAATGATGTTCATACAGTCGCCTTGTGGGGGTTGACCTGAAAGTCAGAGATGGCAGCGAAGCAGGACAAGAGAATTTGTAGGTTAGGCCGTGTGGTAATGGGGTTGGTGAGGGTCAGGAGCGTGTCATCCGCAAACAAGCCGATTGCACTTTGAATGGCAATTGCGCGGTCATAAAACACTGTACCCATATAAAATTTATATAATTTGTTCTACACAAATAGAGCTCTCTCTTGGTTGTATTTAATCACCAAGTTTTATTTTTTGCTAAATAAACAAAATAAAACTGAAAATGCATTTTTCTTAGTTTCTGTTATAAAATTTTGCAAATAAATAAAATGTCTTCATAAATTTAGGTCAAAATGTATTCTGCTACATTTCCTTGGTGCAAATACCTCAAATGAGTGTATATTATTTAGTTATAGATAGAAAGTTAGAGAGTCCACAAACCAAGATATACATACATATACATACATACATATATATATATATATATATATATATATATATATATATATATATATATATATATATATATATATATATATATATATATATATATATACACACACACATACATACACATACATACATATACACACACACACACATATACATATATATAAAAACTGACAATCTTGATGTACCGACGGCCCATTTCATTTCTTGAGGCCCAAAAACGCCAGGATAGTACAAATACCCCCCAAAATCACCCATTTTTGGAATATAGACAGTTCAAGGTATTTAGTAAGAGGCATGGTAAGTTTTTTGGAGGCTCAAAGTGTCTGTTACAATACTTTTTTGGAAAATATAGAAAATGAAAAAAAAAAAAATCTAAATAATTTTATTTTTAAATTCTATTTTTGTATTACATAATTTTTTCACAAATTTTTTTTTCCAACACACTGTGAGAAAGCAATACAATGTTACCATAGTAACACTGAACTACTCTGGGCAAGTGATCAGGATTTTTTTTTTTCTTTAACACATGATGATTGCTAATATCAATGTATTTCATTGATATTTGCAACCATTGTTATTGAATGAAACGGATTCATTTAGTCTTTTGTTGTGATTAGGCAAAGCTCATCACATGATACAGATGGGCTGTGATTGGCCCTGTCTGTATCATGTGACTGCTTTGACCAGTCACAGCTAACAACATAATTGTATACAATGGATGGCATGACAGGAAGCCATCCACTGTGTACAATTGACATGTGATCTGCTGTGATTGGTCACAGCGGTCACATGACACTGGCAACGGGCTGGTGTAGTGATATGTCATCGGCTGTGTCCCATGGACACAGCCGGTGACTGATCGCTCCGCCCTGGCTCGTTTTGGCAGGATGTCATATGACGTGCAGTCACGTGTCCCGAGTGTCCCGCCCAGCTGTCAATCTGCTATAGGCCGAGTGGGAAGTGCTTCATTCTCCCATATAGGAGTTATCTTTGCATAATTAATTTGTTTTAAAGTGTGTCCTTCTAGTCTGATTAATGGAACCTTCCTCACAGTTAACAGGCATAAACAATCAACCCAATGAACTTAAGCAAGCCATACATAATACAATTTTCTTTTCTTTTACCATGGGTGGAAGGAAAGAAAAATCTCTCAATTTCCCCATCAACACAGCGAGTGTGGATGGGGGTAATCCCTTCTCCAGCGCTATTGTGTTTTGCCTTCCCTGCCGGCAGAACACCATAATCACTGCTAGCAGTTACAGCTGCCAGAAGTGATTGCATGCAAAAAATATTACAGGCTTGTTGTACTGAAGTCTTACAACTAGTCTGCTCATAGGTGGATTGAGTTGATCAAATCTCGGCCGCTCCCTGTTGAACAGGCCGAGATTTGGTGGGATTTTCCAAAGCTTGCTTGTCCGCAGCAGTGAGAACAAAGTGTCAGGAAAATCAATAGTCACTGTACAAAACAAATGGGGACAAAAAGGGTTTTCCATGTGTTAATGGATTTGACAGCAAGATTGTCCACTGACATAAATTTAGTTACCTTTTTTAAAGCAGTGTATACATCCATTTCTACCTGCATTACAAGGAGGTCAGGAGAAGAAATCAGCTGCTTCATCATATTGATACTGCAAACACAAATATCAATTATTAGGATAAAATAAGAAAACACACAATAGGTCTTATCCTAAATGTCTGCCAAGAACATTCCCAACTGTACATAAGAAAAAAAAAATATCCATCAGATGGTACACATGTTGCATTCTTGACCCTACAGTACTGGCTTCTGTAAACTGCTTGTTCTGTGACATTTTATTGTTACAATATCATTAATGCAACAAAAGCTGCATTTCAATTTAAACCACAAGCTTCATTCATGGACTTTATTCAATGCTGTGGATAAAAGGAACCATTGATACTGAAATAGCCCATGTTGTGTGCGGATCTGGACTGCTGATAAACTGGCAGAGGCATATCCCTGCCAGTTAAAGGAGATTTAAAGAAGTGCTCTCAAAACTTTAAAACCACTGTAACAGATTAATGGGACATAAAGAACAAATTTAGTTTGCTGTACATTAACAAAAAATAAAAATGCATTTATTCGCATCAAACCAGTAGTTAAAGCTTATTAAAAGGGTGAATACACCCAAAACTGACAAAAGCTGTCGAGTTATCCAATGGCTTCTCATTTCTCTTACAATGAGGTCCCCACAGCTCCCATAATTATCTGCCACAAGGTGTTCCACAAATTGATGGCTATTCCCAACTGTTGAGGGCTTACATGAAAAAGGGAAAAATCAAATATCTCCCGACGTACAAGCAATGAAGGAAACGGTTTTTCTTAAACTTCACTCTTTAACCTAAAATAGTCTGAGGATGGGCAAATATTCTCTTTATAAATTGGGAAAGGTTTTCATCCCCCTTTGATGTGTGTTATTCCTAACTTTATATTATGTACCTGGCAGGGGAATGAAGGCTTGTAGAGAAAAGACAGGAGGCATAAATGAACAAGAAGGCTGGCAGAGTAACTGAGACCACCCCACAGTTATAAAGAGTGGTGAGTGATGGGGTAAAGCTGGCCATAAATTGATCAAAATTCCATCAGTGTGCGGGTTTCCTCACTTAATAGAAGTCAAATGTTTAAAGGACGTGTTGAAAAATTTACCATTGATTGACAGCTACAGCCAATCCGTTTCAGTCACTGATCAGTGTATTCTAACTACCTCGGGGTTCCACTGACCGAAAACAGCGTCACGGCAGGGGGATTCTTCCATCTAGCCGATTTGTATGGCCGGTTTTAGTTAAAGTAGTTCTAAAGTCGCAAGGTTTTTCCACCTTATTGCATTACCTGCATTAAAGTAATATTAAAGGCATTTTTTTAAAATAACAAACATATCATACTACTTGCTCTGTGCAGTGGTTTTGCACAAAACAGCTCCAATCCTCTTCTTAGGTTCCCCACTGGCACTCATGGCCCCTCCCTCCTGCCGAGTGCCCCCATAGCAAGCAGCTTGCTATGGGGCACCTGAGCAGGCTCGCTCCAGAGCCGATGCTCTGTGTGTCCATTCACACACACAGCTGTGGCTCGGCTCCATCCCCTCGCTCTCATTGGCTCACAGGCTGTGACTGGCAGGAGCAAATGAGATGGGAGAGACCCCCCCCAAAGAGCTGCTGCTCTCATGCACATTGTTGGATCGAGATGTGGCCCAGGTAAGTATGGGGGGGCTTTCACTACCTGTTCTAGCAAAAGAAGTGGGATATTACTTTTGCTAAAGTCCTCCATCAGAAGGGCAATTTTAAGAATGTTATCATTAGCTTGTAGTGGGCATAAAAGCAGATAATCTATACGTAGAAGGCTTCCAAACCCTTGGTTTAACCTAGTGGCCAGAATTCTGGACAAGAGTTTTATGTCAATGTTCAACAAATAAATTGGTTGAACATTTGACCAGTGTGAAAACTTGGAACTGGGTTTAGAAATCATAGCCATTGTGGCCAATGGGGAGTCTGGGCCAGGGGTGGACTGACCATTTGGAAACTCGGGTACTGCCCGAGGGCCCGGGGTCAGTAGGAGGCCCCATGAGATACCCCTGGCACCTTTTTCATAGGCTTTTTTGAGTTTGGGAAAGGACACAGGGGCCCCATGATCCCTTATTGCCCGGGGGCCCCATGAGTTGTCAGTCCGCCCCTGGTCTGGGCAGAAGTACATGGTATTTTAAATTGTTTTTAGGGGTTAAGGCTTGGGTGCCCACCCTGTGGCCCTTGGAGCCCTCTAATGTGGCCCACGACCTCAAACCAGGGAAGCGCAGGCCTGGGGTCGCAATCCATTGATTGTGACCTGGGCTTGCCAACCCGCCATCCCAGTGCATTGAGACGGCGCCAGCAGGGGAGGAAGCAGGTGGCCACGGTAAGAGCAGGAGCAACATAATGCAAGGCTTCCTCTGTAGCTCCGCCTCCTATACCAGGTAGTGTGATACCAAGTGCAGTTTGCCTGGGACCGCTCTAGCAGCCTGGACATTGACGCCATCAAAAGTTGGAAAAGGGGGGAAAGAAGGTCAGTGTATTAAACACCACATACACCTCGCTTTTCCAATGGGCATATAGGCACCTATAAAAGGGTTAACGACTGTTAAGACTGCTTTCACAGGTTAGCGGCACTGAGTCAGACTTTCATTAAATTCTGCCGGTTTGGTGCACCTTCAGAAAGCGCACCACACCCGTAAAATATAATAGAGCTCTATGGCAAAGCGCAGCTATTCCGCAGGAAAGCTGCAATGTGGGTAAACTTCAGTGCATCAGTTTGAAAGCAGCATTATAGGGGGCTCAGGCCAGTAAGGAATGGTTTACACTTTCAGTTTGGGGGTGGTAAAAGACCATAGTTGAGGTGTGTTTTTACCACACACCCCAACCACTGGTGTAGCATCAAGGGTCACAAAGGCAACCTGCCCCATGCTCCACCAGAGGGCCCATGCGCCCTCCCTGTCACATCCTGTTTTACGCTGGGACAGTAGGGGTGGTGGTATGGCATATACAGGGGCCGATCTTCTCCATTTTCCTACTGCAGACTCTGAAAGCGGGCTTCGCCTCCTCTCCCTCCCGCTGGCATTCAGCATCTGCAGAAGTAAAATGTTCATTATGCTACTCAAAATAAAAAAAATTCAAAACTGTTTCATTTTAATTTCATTGTGGCCTGCGATTGGTTACGAAATCACTTAAGTGGCTGAGCACCCCTGGGTTCTATGTTTTCTCATACGGTTCTCTCAAACTCTTTAAGGTTATGTTAACCAATTCAATACCGGGCAATTTTACACCTTCCTGCCCAGGCCAGTTTTCAGGTTTCAGCGCTCTCACATTTTGAATGACAATTGCGCGGTCATACAACATTGTACCCAAACTAAAATTTTACCATTTTCTTCACACAACTAGAGCTTTCTTTTGGTGGTATTTAATCACCACTGGGGTTTTTATTTTTTGCTAAATTAACAAAAAAGAGACCAAAAATTTTGAAGAAAAAAAAAAAGTTTCTTTGTTTCTGTTATAAAAGTTTGCAAATAAATAATTGTTCTTCATAAATTTAGGCCGAGATGTATTCTGCTACATGTCTTTGGTGAAAATAACCCAAATTAGGATGTATTTTTTAAGTTTGGAGGAAAGTTATAGAGTTCACAAACTATGGTATAGATCTGAACATTGATCAATCCTGAAGTACTGACAGCCAAGCTAATTTCTTGAGGTCCAAGAATGTCAGAACAGTACAGATATCCCCCAAATGACCCCTTTTTGCAAAGTGGACAGTCCAACGTACTTCATAAGAGGCATGGCGAGTTTTTTGAAGTTGTATTTTTTTTGTCAATTTTTCGGAAAATTAAAAAAAATTAGTTTCACTATTTTTTTTTTACATATTGTCACCAGTGCAGTACAGCGTCATCATATAACTGGCATGGTGGTGATCAGGGACACTGACTGGTGACAGTATAAAAAAAAAATTATATATTTTTAATTTTTTTTATTATTTATTAAATAGTTTCTTTTTTTTAAGATTTTTTTTCATATTTCACTATGACCAAAGTAGTACAATGTTACCATAGTAACACTGTACTACTTTGGGGAAGTGATCAGTATTTTTTTTTTTTTTTTTTTTTTTTACACAATTTGCTTATAGCAAAGAATTATTTTGCTATAAGCAAGCATTTACCTGAATGACCGATTCATTCAGGGTTTTTTGGTTTTTTTTTTTTTTTGTGCTTAGCTGTCATTTGGCCACAGCTAATCACATGACATGTGCATGTGATTAGCTGTGACCATTCACAGCTAGGCAGTAGTATACAATGGATGGCATGAATGAAGCCATCCATTGTATACAACTGTCATGTGACCTGCTGTGATTGGTCACATCAGGTCACATGGTACCGGCAACGGGGCCGATACTCAGATCTGTCATCGGCAGTGTCCAAGGTACACGGCCGGTGACAGATTGCGCCGCTCTGCAGGAGCGCAACCTGCGCATGTGCGGGAGGACGCCATATGGCCTCCACCCGGAACGCTGATGACATTTGCCGGGCGGGCGGCAAATGGTTAAATATAGAAATACATTTATTTGCCCCTGAAAAGAAGCAATTAAGGAGGATATGAATACCTTGAATAAAATACATAAATGTTCAATACATGGAACTTGATGGAAAGTGGCTACTTTTAATGCTATATGCAAAAGAAGGCACTTTTTGGGCCTGTAGGAAAACTAAAAATGTAGCCTCCGAATACAGAAAAAAGATTTCCTACAATTAATGGTCTGAAAAGGTGGAATCATTTTCCACAGTAATTGGTTCTAACCAACTCACGGCGCAAAAAAGTTGATCTAGTGTGCCTGTTGTAGCAACTTGGACCATGCTTTGTAAGGCTTATTTTGCCTTCCTCTGGAGTTTAGGGCTCCCAAAGGAATGGAGAGATAAAGGAGTTAACCTACCAGGAGTAGGAAAGAATTCTGCTTCCAGGACAACTTTGAAAGAAAGATGTTCTGTTTCTATGTTCTTCTATTTGTGGAACAAGTTATGAAAACCTGCCCATGTTCAGCTTAGAGATATATCTAGTGGAAATTACAGTAAACCATCAGATAAAATCTTATCTAGTGCAGCTTAGAAAAGGAAAAGCTACAGCTGTCAACCATCAGTTATAGAATCTTTTTTACACCTGCTTAGGCACCTTTTGCAGCAACACCCCGTTAGCTTTCTTTGCTAAAGGCTGCCTTCCTTCTCGTGTTTCTAATTACTTTCAAACAAAAAACATCTCGATCCAAGAATGGTTTTTCGTTGTTGGGAGATAATCAAAATGTGCTGGCACGAAAAAAAAAAAAAAAGAACAAATCTTTCAGCCTGGCAGTAAAATACAACACAAAAGGGGGTTATTTACTAAAACTGGTGCATGCAATATCTGGAGCAGCTCTGCATAGAAACCAATCAATCAATTTTCAGGTTTTATTGCCAAAACTTAAACAAGCTAAAGTTAAAAGCTGATTAGCCACTATGCACAGCTGCACCAGATTCGGGAGTACTCCAGTTTTAGTAAATCTCCCCCAAAGACTGTTTTAGTATAACAAAGACTGCACATCAGGTGCTATTAGAAATAGTAAACCAAAAAACAAACAACCATTCAAAACACATAATCCTCTCCATTATTCTCAAAGCAGTATTTTATTACTAAGTTTATTAAGTTAAAGTGGAACTTAACTCTCTAAATAGATAGGAAGGTAGATTATATTTACTTGTTTGAAACTATTTTTAACATTGCTTTAGTTATTTCCTAGTTTATATGCCTAGACAAATTATATACATCCCAGGAGTCTTCAGGAGGGGAGGAGGGGTTTCTTAGCAAAACACACCCTCCTGCCTGAGCTAATGGCAGATGGATTCCAGGACGTAATTGCAACATGAATCATCTGCCATTACTCAGGATGACGACAGCCAGAAACACTAGGGGGGCGGGGGGTTCAAAGTGATTTCTCAGAAAAATAAAAGCATGGAGACATGGATAAATGGGAGAGTTTGCTTTGAATATTACAAGAAAATTTTTTTTAAAAATAGTGCCTTCGGTTGGTGGTGCTCAGGTACAGTGTATTTTCTCTTTAAGCACCTTCATTGTAGGATGTAAACAGATGCAAAACCAGGGCTGGATCTTGTCTGTTTGATGTGGGCGTGCAGTAAAAAATGTCAGGGGAACAGAAGATGGGAGCCAAGTAGGTCAGCAGGACAGGGCCAGCAATTTGTAGGGCAGTGTACAATGGCCATTAGTTTGCAGGGAAATGTGAACTGAACCAAAAACGATTAGTTATGGACTCAACCAAGATTAGTGGGTTTTTGTGTTGTAGCTACATTAAAAAATAAGGCTGGTGGGTCAAAAGGCACATGAATGACTCATTTATTTAGGCAAAGACCTCTAAAAACAAAAAAAAAACAAAAAAAAGAGTCGTTCATTTGACCTTTGACCTCCAGCCTAATCTTTTATTATAGGTACACCACAAAAACCCATTAATCCTGGTTGAGTCCATAACAAATCATTTTTAGTTCAGTTCACTATTGCATTTTTGATTTGGGACTCCCGGATTACCAATCAGTATTGGCCTTGAGGCTTCTGTTTGGAGGTTTTGAATTGCAGGGGATCAGCAGGATGGAGCACAGGGGTCAGCAGGGCAGTGTACAAGGGTCAGCAGAGCTGAGGAGAGTAGTGGCCATTGGTTTTGACTGTTAGTAGGTCGTTGGTGAGTTTAAGTAGAGCAGTTTCAGTGGAGTGTAGGGGGCGGAAGCCAGACTGTAGAGGATCGAGGAGGTTGTTGTCGGTGAGGTGGGAGCTCAGGCGATTATAGACTAAGCGCTCTAGGAGTTTGGAGGTAAATGGCAGCAGGGAGATGGGTCTTAAGTTGTTCAAATCAGTGGGGTCCAGGAAGGGTTTTTTTTTTTTTTTTTTTTTTTTTTTAAGTATGGGAGTGATGTGCGTGTGCTTTAGAGGGGAGGGGAAGGTGCCAGTGGAGAGGGAAAGATTGAAGATGTGAGTGAAGGAGCATAGCATGGAAGAAGAGGGTGACCGTAGGAGTTGTGAGGGGACAGGGTCCAGGTGGTGAGGCGGGCTTCTGAGAAGACCTTAGTGACCTCTTCAGTAGTAGCGAGGTCGAAGGAGCGAAGTGTTGAGGGGGTTTTGGTGTGAGGAATGGTAGGTGGGGAGGAAGTCTGAGCAGTGGCGATGTCCCTACGAATTGCGTCAATCTTGTTTTTGAAGTGGTTAGTAATCTCGTGGGCAGTGAGTGAGGAACTGGGTGGAGTGGGAGCGGAGAAGGTAGAGAGTTAAAAGTAGAGAAGAGCCGACGAGGACTGGAGGAGAGGGTATTAATGAGGGTAACAAAGTAGGCTTGTTTGGCAGCGAAGGGAGGAGCTGTATGTTAGGAAGGCAGATTTATATCGGGTGAATGCTAGTTGGGATTTGGTTTTACGCCATAGTCGCTCCAGCGCATGACTACATCGTTTGAGATTTTTGGTGTGGTCAGTCTACCAGGGTTGTAGTGGTTGGGGCCTAATGCTTCGTGTAGTTAGGGGTGCAAGCGAGTCTAGAGCGGCTGACAGTGAATTGTTGTAGACAGTAGTGGGCAGGTCAGGGCAAGGATACGGTAGTAGAGATGGTCAGCTGCAGAGTGAAGGGGAGCAGGGTTCAGGTTACAGAGGTTTCTGCTGGTGATTGTTTGCCGTTTGGAGGGATAGGCGTTAGAAGACGAAGAGACAGAGAAGGTGATGAGGCTGTGATCCGAGAGAGGAAAGGGGTGTTTGTGAGGTTGTAGGAGTGCAAAGATGAGAGAAGACAAGGTCTAGAGTGTTCCCGTCGGAGTGAGTACGTATGGCCAGCTAAGGACAAGCCTCTGGCACACAGATGTCAAACACAAGGACTGAGGGCCAAATCCAGCCCTCCAGGCCATTTCATGTGGCCCTCCCCTCATCTCAGTAATCAGCAGAAGAGAGGAGTACAGAACTCCTCCGCCACATCCTGCACTTCTCCATGTAGTTGTGGAGAGGCTCATCTCTGCAACTCCCCACCCCGAGTCTCGGCAGTTGGCAGCTGAGAGGACAGAAATTCTCCTACATATCCACAGAACTCCCCTCATCTCAAACTCCCCTGGTCTCAGCATTCAACTGACTCCAGCCCTCCTCTGGTCCTCCTCCAGACCCTGCACTTTGTGCTTCCCAGCTCCACCTCCAGTAGGTAAGGGGAGGTGCACTGTGATGTAAGGTAAGGGAGGGTGGGGTGCTCTGGACATCTAGTCTTACAGATACAACCAGCCGCCCCTTGAGGGCAACCAGGGGTGGACTGACAACTCATGGGGCCCCCGGGCAATAGGGGATCATGGGGCCCGTGTCCTTGTCCAAACTCAAAAAAGCCTATGAAAAAGGTACCAGGGGCATCGAGTTTTCAAATGCTCAGTCCACCCCTGAGGGCAACCATAATGCATGCTGATGTGACCTGCCACGAAATTGATTTTAATACCCCTGCTCAAGCATGCCACAGGGTGAAGAATGGGTACTGTTTTAGCTGCGGGGGGGGGGGGGGGGGAATTTTATTTTAATTCCTGTGCATTTGGAATGGGACATCCAACAAGCTCATATAGGTGTGATGTTGAAATCCAGAAAACATTTATATTTCCTGACCAGTGCTATTTGTAGATGAGGGCACAGGCTTCAACAGATTGGTGAGTTAATGAAATAATCTTCTGTATTTTTGCCATTTACGTAGAGTCATGGGATGTACTCAAGTTCTTTTCAGCAGGGATGATGATTCACGATGACCAATTATAAAAGAGTACAAACCATGCAAAGCCTCTTTAAAGACAAAATAGGTAACTGACAGCTACAATTTATAAAAAGTAAAACAAAAAAAAAAAACGAAACATTTTAATTCCCAGATGAAAAACCCAATAGTCTGGATGCAGAAAGCTCAGACTCCAGAGTATTGCTTGGCATTTTTGCCCCAAAGTTAATAAGAGAATGCTCATTAATGTAATGAGGAGCCATAAAGGGTGCAGGCAGGTCTTTAGAAGAAGCAGAGAACAAACCCAACCAATCAATACAAATAATGATGCAAATAAGCAGCAGTATAGATCCCAGACATAACCCTGGGACATAAAGACTTTAAATAAAATGTAGGTCTTCAGCCTCTTACCTGAGCTCTTTAAACAGGTCAACACTTTGATGAGTCATTAGGTTGTTTAGAAGCCATTCAAGGCACCTGTGATAAGAAGAATGATGGTGAGCTGGCTGGCTATTAAAAGTATAAAATAAAATCTGTGAACTTCAAGTGACGTTCTCACAAAACAAGCGGCAAGACTGCACTTCATTTTCAGCTGCCAGCCTTCTATGGACATACACAAAGTACAATAAGGCCTCTATTCTCCTAGGTACACTTGCACACAGTTTTTGAAGGAACTGAAGGCAGGTATGTTGTTCCAAACATCTTGGAGAACAAACCACAGATCTTCTGTGTATGAAGGTTGCCTCGAATCCTTCTGTATCTTCATGTAAACCCAGACAAACTTATGTGGAGATCAAAGCTCTGTGGCAGCCAAACAATCACTTCCAGGACTCCTTGTTCTTTACGCAGATTGGCTGTATGTTTGAGGTTGTTGTCCTACTACAGAATCAAATTGGGGCCAATTCTGTTATTAAGGCAAAGGGTGATCAGACCAAATATTGATTTGGATTTCTCTTCTGCTCATTTACTTTTTGTTAATTGATAAACTATGAACACTTCTATTTCTGAAAGCATTCTTACAGCATTACAGTACTATGTATATATACACAAACAAGAGATCATTCTGGTACCTCTTTTTTCCTAATATGGCAGGTAAGAGAAGAATGGGTTATACAGCAACATTACTTAAAAACCATATACCAGTACCTTTAATGAGGCACCTTTATGGTACGAACATACTCTTATAAGGACTGCTGTGCAAATAAGGGCAATTGCAGATAGTTTTAGTGTAGATTTTGAAGGACAAACATTTTGCTTTTAGCATTTATTTTAATCATGAAACATTTAGGGACGGTTAAAATATAGTTAAAGTAATACTAAACCCACAACAGTAAAATCAGTGTGTATATGCAGTAAAGCATGCTCTTTATACTCACTGTGGAACTTAAGGGGTTAATCCTCTACAATGTGTAAAAAGGCTGTTTGATCCTGTATTATCTGATCCTCCCCTTCTACTGACCCCAATCCATCTGCTGATAATACAGAGCTCTAGGAGTTATTCCGCACATGCTCAGTTTGGTGGGAATTGCTGGAGTTTTTTTTTTTCCTTGGGAGGGTGCAAGTGGGTCACAGGGCCAAATCAGCACTGTCCAGACAGAGGGTCAGGGGTTATGGAGTCTCATAGGACAGTCAGAGGAGAATAAAATCTCCTCCTACAAGCTTTAACCAGTGCTCAACTGGACACTGATAGAAGTCACAAGACTGCTATACACTGCTGGTGAGAAAAGGTAGCAGGTTATATTTACTAAAATAATTGCATTTCCATGTTCTGTGGGAAACCAGATATAGTGAATGCAGGGTCCTGGGTTTAGTAATACTTTAACTTGTCATCGCCACGAATGTGTAAACTAGTAATATACTAGTCGTAAAATGAAGTCCTCTATATGCTGCTTGGTCTAGGATCCAAGGTCCTCCCTAGGCACAAAATTATAGACAAGGGCAGGTGCCTGCACTTTAGCAGGACATTTTAGTTTATACTCTGGTGAACATAAGCATAGCAAGTTCACGTTAAAAAGCAGAATGAGGTTAAAAGAAGAATTGTTATTTTCACACATTCAGTTCCTGATAGGACAAAGTATACGGAGTACATTTGTCACATTTTGATAGGGAGATGTGTATTAGAAAACATAAATTTAAGAGTAAGAAATTATGTAGAGGGACTAAGGGTTGCTGGCTCAATAAAGCAGCTCCTAGACTCCAGCAGCCCCATAGAAGCACACTGCCACCACCATGTTTCACTGTAGGCACCATGCATTTTTCTTTGTACTCCTACAAACTTTAAGCTCTGCTTAACACGGATAGAAGTCACAAGACTGCTTTAACTGCTGATGAGAAAAAGGTATTTAGCAGTTTATATTTACTAAAATAATTGCATTTCCATGTTGTATACTGTGGGAGACTAGATATAGTGAATGCAGGGGCCTGGGTTTAGTAACACTTTAAGTAATGGCCTTTTCTAATCAACTGTCTGCTGGACACCTGTTTAATGAATAATTAGACTCACTTGTAGTTGAATTCTTGTTAAATTAGGATTTTGTTGTCTAAAATTTAGCTTTGCTCCTAAGACTTTCTTCGGGGTGTATTCATTTTTGCAACATGGCCTTGAATGAATTTGTTAGGAAAAATATTTTTTTGTGTGTGCAAATTAAATCTCGTTTGCAATCAATAGACCGCATTTGTGGTAGTATTTTGTCGTATAGTGTCCCATAGAAAATGTTGATTCTGAAAGGAAAGTAAATGTTTTCTGACAAATCTGTAGGGGTGTACTCATGTATGCCAAGCACTGTATAGGGACATTTTTTTATCCTAATGCAAGAAATGCATTAAGATAACATTGTCCAGCCTTTAGAACCACTTTAAAGCATGGGATAACCCCAAGCAAGTACCAACAGGTACAAATGTGCCTAACTAGTGAACATAAGTAAACAAGAGATACTGGAAGATCTCTGGCAAAAAGTTGATAGAGCAGTCATAACTGACGAGGTTTGTTAAGAGGCAGGCAAGTGCTGGTGCACCTACAGACTGCATGTGGAATGGGAAACAAGCACATAAGAGGAATACTGAGAACAGGGATTATGCAACCTTTACCAGCACTAAGCCAGTGAATGGCACAAAAGGACACGTTTTTAAGAAAGTGAGAGCAGAATGGTGACTAAGGCTGTAGACAAGGCAAACTGGTAATCCAAAACCCTGATATGGGGAGGGAAGGGCATATAAGTGCTCAGGGCAGACTGTAACACTGAATTCTAAGCCAGAGAGATGTGAGTTACAGTAATAAAGAGTAAAAAAAAAACTGGTGAAAAATAAAAAATCCCCAGCAGAAGAGGGCCATTATCCAATGTCACTAGCAAAAACTAGAACCTCAGTATTCAATCACCTGAAGGTAGCCACATAAAATCCATGGGCTAAGAATCAATTCCTGTGCCCAGTACTGTACGATTAAAACACTAACACTATACAACATTGTTAAATTGTGGACTTCTGTGTGGAGCCTGCAGTGCCTCCCAGAGTTTCCATGCTTAGTGAGCAGAGGAAGCTCCATGAGTGGAGACGAGTTAGTCATGTTTTTGGTGGGCTTTCCTCTTGGATTTATTTTCAAAAGCATTTTATCGCTTTCTACCAGCTTCAGACTCCCTAAACTGGTCCATTTGCATGTGTAAAGCACACTTCTGTGTACCTAATCTTTTCTTCTGCATAATAGAAGTAGAGCCACAGTGAAGCAATAGTGCCAATTTTAAAATGTACCCCTAGGTTTCAGTATTAGCCAAGTTCACTGGTGGATCTACGAAAAGGTGTGGTATGCATGAGATCAACAGGACTGGATTAACAATTAAACTTCAACTTTGAAATGAATCCCATCATCTTACTTTAACTATCAACGTTTAAGTAAACTTTATGTATCTTTATCAGCTGTGTGTGGATACTGATACTAACAAATGGTATGCTTAGAGACACATTTATAAAACTTGTGGGTACATTTTCCATATATTCACTGGGTGAAAAACAAACAATTCACTGTCATCTTTTCTTTACAGGTAAAAAGCGAGAGCTGCAACTTTTGCCCTATTTGTGGCACGCAGAACGCTAAATTTCCTGCACATCAGTCAGCCAAAATAAAAGTTAAAATTGGCAGAAAATTATTTTTTTGTTCATAGTGCTGAACCTGTGCAGTGTCAGGTCATACTGACAAGTCTATATGATCTTCAGAATTGGGGAAAGGTGGTGTAGCTTTAAAATGAGTGATGCCAATGGGTCCTGGCTCTTCAGCAACTATCAAAGCCCAGGAAAGTAAGATTTAAAGTAAAAAGGGGGGGGGGGGGTATGCGCCACCAAGATAGAAAGTAATGTGGTCTTTTGTTAGTTGAAACACGTTTTAGGAGACGACAGGTTTACAGAAAGTAATAGGTTTTTCACCTACTTTTTCTTCACAGAGTCTAACCCGTAGACACCAGCCGCTGTGGAATAGCTACACACAGTTTGTACGCTGATTGTTTCTTTCATGGTTTCACCACACTGCTGAATTAAACCATCCTAGAACAACAAAAAAAAAGAAAAAGCATAACGTTTAAAAAACAAAACACGTGCAGATTCCAGTAAATCAGTTATTTGTGTACTTGTGTAGCCCACTGAGCACTGGGCTAATATTAGAGCTCCCAATAACATGCCAATAAAAAGGCATTTATGGATCAACTTTACCTAGAAAATGTTAGTATCCAGTATTATGTGCATTTAGAAAAGAATCCAGGCCTTTTTAAAACAAATTACTGAACTGGCCAGAACCAGCTCCTGAGGGAGTCTACACCACATTTTCACAGCTCTTACTGTGAAAAAGCCTATCCGTATTTGGAGATTAAATCGCTTTTCCTCCGGACTTAAAGAGTGCTCCCTTCCCCTCTGTGATGATCTTCAAGTGAATAGCTCTAAGTTCACTATATGGACACCTATTTATTTATACACGTTGATCAATTCACCTCTTAATCTCCTCTTCTCAAGAGGGAATAAATTCAGTTCCTCTAATCTTTCCTCTTAAATAACAAAAAAAAAAAAAAAAAAAAAAAAAAAAAAGTTCTAGGACTCTGTTGGATGTCATAAAACATTGGAGCTAGTACAACACCATAATACATAGTAGAATAAATATCACAAAACTATAGTGCAGTGCTAAGAAATTAAAACATACGTGCAATACAATAGTGCAATGCAAATATAGCAAACTCTTATGTGTCACCACAAGTTTAAAAAATATGAAGGAATCCAAATGTGAAACCAAAAACTGATTTCAGTGGTGATTATCAGGGAAATGACAGATGTGGATATCAAACGCCACCAAAACTTCTTGATGAAGCACACAGCACCTCGATGTACAACAAAGGGAGGGTTACCAGAATCAAATCACCCCCAATTAAGAGTGGTCAGTTGGACATAGTATCATGAAAGAAAAAAAAAAAAAAAAAAAAAAAAAAAAAAAAAAAAAAAAAAAAGGACAGGCTTTCTATAGTGTAATCCTGATTAAAACACCAATTTAATGTGGTAAATGCATTTACAATGAAAAGAGGACAATCAGGTACTTCATATCATATAAACTAATATTCCAGAATCCAAGATGGCTGCAGTGGGATCACGTATGCGTAGTGGCGTGTTCCGCCTCTGCCCTAGTAGTTTAGTCAAAGATGACATCATCCGGAGCATGGTGATCTAACGCAGCAGTAGCATATTCTGACGTGGTTTTGAGGAAAGCTGGATATCTTGGAATGATACACAAGCGGTGCTGACCGCTCTTAACCGCTTCCGCGCCACCCTATAGCAGAAATACTGCTACAGTGCAGAACAGGTGCGCAAAATCACACACACACACACACACACACACACACACACACACACACACACATATATATATATATATATATACAGTCATGGCCGAAATTGTTGGCACCCTTGATATTTCTCCAGGAAATCATGTATTTCTCACGAAACGTATTGCATTAACACATGTTTTGCTATACACATGTTTATTCCCTTTGTGTGTATTGGGACAAAACAAAAAAAGGGAGGAAAGAAAGCAAATTCGACATAATGTCACACAAACCTCCAAAAATGGGCTGGACAAAAGTATTGGCACCCTTTCACAACTGCGGATAAATAAGAATGTTACAAGCATGTGATGCTCCTGTAAACTCACCTGGGGCAAGTAACAGGTGTGGGCAATATAGAAATCACACCTGAAAGCAGATAAAAAGGAGAGACGTTCACTTAACCTTTGCATTGTGTGTCTGTCTGTGCCACACTAAGCATGGACAACAGAAAGAGGAGACGAGAACTGTCTGAGGACCTGAGAACCAAAATTGTGGCAAAATATCAACAATCTCAAGGTTACAAGTCCATCTCCAGAGAACTAGATTTGCCTTTGTCCACAGTGCGCAACATTATCAAGAAGTTTGCAACCCATGGCACTGTAGCTAATCTCCCTGGTCGTGGACGGATGAGGAAAATTGATGAAAGATTGCAACGCAGAATAGTCCGGATGGTGGATAAGCAGCCCCAAACATGTTCCAAAGACATTCAAGCTGTCCTGCAGGCTCAGGGAGCATCAGTGTCAGCGCGAACTATCCGTTGACATTTAAATGAAATGAAACGCTATGGCAGGAGACCCAGGAGGACCCCACTGCTGACACAGAGACATAAAAAAGCAAGACTACAGTTTGCCAAAATGTACTTGAGTAAGCCAAAAGCCTTCTGGGAAAACGTCTTGTGGACAGATGAGACCAAGATAGAGCTTTTCGGTAAAGCACATCATTCTACTGTTTACCGAAAACGGAATGAGGCCTACAAAGAACAAAACACAGTACCTACGGTAAAATATGGTGGAGGTTCAATGATGTTTTGGGGTTGTTTTGCTGCCTCTGGCACTGGGTGCCTTGACTGTGTGCAAGGCATCATGAAATCTGAGGATTACCAAAGGATTTTGGGTCGCACTGTAGGGCCCAGTGTCAGAAAGCTGGGTTTGCGTCCAAGATCCTGGGTCTTCCAGCAGGACAATGACCCCAAACATACGTCAAAAAGCACTCAGAAATGGATGGCAAAGAAGCGCTGGAGAGTTCTGAAGTGGCCAGCAATGAGCCCAGATCTAAATCCCATTGAACACCTGTGGAGAGATCTTAAAATTGCTGTTGGGAAAAGGTGTCCTTCCAATAAGAGAGACCTGGAGCTGTTTGCAAAGGAAGAGTGGTCCAAAATTCCGGGTGAGAGGTGTCAGAAGCTTATTGATGGTTATAGGAAGCGACTGATTTCAGTTATGTTTTCCAAAGGGTGTGCAACCAAATATTAAGTTAAGGGTGCCAATACTTTTGTCCAGCCCATTTTTGGGGTTTTGTGTGACATTATGTCATATTTGCTTTTCTGCCTCTGTTTTATATTTGTTTCAATACATACAAAGGGAATAAACATGTGTATAGCAAAACATGTGTTAATGCAATACCTTTTTTGTGTGAAATACTTGATTTTCAGGAAAAATATCAAGGGTGCCAACAATTTCGGCCATGACTGTATATATATATATACACACACACACACACACACACACACACACACACACACACACACACGCACCCATACACACACACACACACACACACACACACACACGATTTTGCAGTTCTGGGTAGGGGGGGCGGGTGCGCAGTACCCGCAACCTCAGCTCTCAGTCACCCAGCTAGTGATTCCCCGCCGGCACCCAACGATCTCCAAGTATTACTGAGGGGGGAGAGACCTGTATGTATACAATACAGATCTCTCCCCTGTCAGCTCCTGCACACCATTTTGTATGGCTCTGCATAGCAGAGTCATACAAATCAGTGTTCTTACAGTGTAAAGCACACACAGCCCACATAGTAACAGCACAGAGTTAACCCTTTGATCGTCCCAGATGTTAACCCCTTCCTGTATAGTGTCATTAGTACAGTGATCAGTGCTTTTTATTAGCACTGATCACTGTATTGATGTCACTGGGGAGGTCAGTGACACCAAGCCAGTTCCCCCCCAGTGTCAGAATGCCTGCCGCAGTCCCACGATAAGTTGCTGATCGCTGCCATTACTAGTTTAAAAAAAAAAACAAAAACATTCCAGTATATATACACACCACCATTTGTAAACGCTATAACTTTCAGGTAAACCAATTTACGTATTGGGATTTTTTTTTTTTTTTTTTTTTTAGCAAAGACATGTAGCAGAATACATTTTGACCTACATTTATGATGTAATTTGATTTTTTAAATTTATATTGGATATGTTTAATAGCAAAAAGTCAAAAAATTGTTTTTTTTTCACAATTGATTCTTTTTTTGTTTGTAGTGAAAAAAATAAAAAACACACAGGTGATCAAATACCACCAAAAGAAAGCTCTATTTAAGGGGAAAAAAAAGGACATAAAATTTCATTTCAGTGCAGCGTTTTATGACCACACAATTGTCAGTTTAAGTAACGCAGTGCTGTATCGCAAAACATGGCCTGGTCAGGAAAGGGGGGGGGGGGGGTAAATCCTCTGGAGAGCAAGTGATTAATTGGGGGTCATATGATTCTGGTAAGCCTCCCTCTGTCATACACCGAGGTGCTGTGTGGTTTATCATTAAGAAGTTTTGATGGCGTTTGACATCCACATCTGTCATTTCTCTCATAATCAAAGAGGCACTGAATTCAGTTTTTTGCTTCACATTTAAATTCCTTTATTTTTTCAATTTGTGGTGACACATAAGAGTTTGATATATTTGCATTGCACTATTGTATGGCACAAATTTTCATTTATCTTAGCGCTCCACTATTGTTTTGTAATCTTTCCTCATAGTTGAGCACCTCCATGCCTCTTGTTAGTTTAGTTGCCCTTCTCTGCAAAATTGCACTCTCCAGTTTTCCCATCTCTGTTTTGTGAATTGGTGCTAAAAACTGAACTGCATATTTGCAGATGAGGTCTTACTAATGATTTGTCTATACCTCTCTTAATACAAGAAAGGATTTTGCTCACTTTATAAACTTAATAGTAGCATGCAATGCCAAGCTGCGGTTTCCAATCTACCAGAACTCCCAGATCCTTCTCCACCATTGATTCCCCCAGTTGTACTCCCCCTAGTATGTATGATGCATGTATATTCTTAGCCCCCAAGTGCAGAACCTTACATTTATCAACATTAAACCTCATTTGTCACAGTTGGCAAATTAAACAGTGCATTGAGGTCGGCTTGTAAATTGGAGACATCCTGTAAGGACATTATTCCACTGCAGTTTGGTGTCATCTGCAAAAACTGAAATGGGATTTTTAATCCCAGAACCTATATAGATTATAATTATATTAAAAAGTAAGGGTCCCAACACTGAACCTTGGGGTACACCACTGACAACCCTAGACCAATCAGGAGTATGAATCATTAACCACAACTCTATGAATATGGTCTTTTAGCCAGTTTTCTATCCATTTACAAAATGATTTTTCTAAGCCGGTTCTGCTTGAGTCCATAACTAGTCTTATTTTTGTGTATTTTCCCAGAAAATTATCTATACAGCTACCAATGTTGCTGGTTAAACTATTTATACCTGCAATTATAGGTCTTCCAAGTGGATTGGTCACGTTTGTGAATTTTAGGGATGTGGTAGAAGTGAAGTGTTTGGGGATAAGGCCTGAAAAGAAGTTGCCGCTCTTGTAAGATCCCCCAGTATTATAAGAACTGATATGTTGATTAGCTATTTACCACCTATTTATATGGCCCTTTAATGGTTTTCTAATGAAGTCATTGTTTTTTTATTTTTTAGATTTACTAATGAAATAGTGGTTTTGTTGCAATTAGGTTGTCAAGCCCAGGTGTAAGAGCACAGTATTTATTGCTAGAGTTTTATACATACCTTGCTATGCAACATATTTGTTTGTCTCTCCATGGCAGCCAGACCCTGACAATATTGATCTGTTTTATATTTGCTACAATGCAGGAATATTCCTCTTGCCGTCATCTAAGGGGCCCTTATCACCACTAGTATACATTCCCTTATTTGGTAGCTGGGACGTCCGATATGACCTACTTCTAGTCCCGTACTTCCGATTCCAGCAGGCATGTTCCGACTGGTTGTTTGCACCCCAGCATCAGGAAGCTTGGCTAGCGTGCGTTCCACAAGGAAGCACACAGCTCATTTATTCCGACAGCAGACCCCTAGCAATAAATGGTAGTGGTTATGGTTTTATATTGCAACCATGCAAATGTTCATCACCTAGTCAGCAGTGTTCATAGTGCCCCCATAGATCAGCACTGTCGAGCCCCTCACATTGAGGGTGAGCAACTACTGGCCGGGACCGGAGGGACAGACCAGTAATTCAACTTATTAGTCACTTTGATGATGTTAATAAGGCTGCTAATATAATATACCATTAATTAGGCCATGTTTATACATGTATACTTTTACTAGGGCTTTTAGTAATGATATGTATTTTTTGCATAAGTATTTATATCTAGATTTAATTTCATTTTATTTGTGACATTTATATCCATTTTACCTGCAGTGGTCAGGTAGGCTATTGTACTGATGTACATTTACTGATAATATGTTTGCATGTTCTCACCATCTATGTACACAGAGTATGAATAGAAGTCTGTGTCCCCTTTTAAAGAACTCCCGCCCCTTTCTCCCCACCCCCTGATGGTAGGTGGGCTGTGGAATTCACACATCCTATTTAAGGCGTTTGAGTTCTGGGGGACATCAGCCTTTGCTCTGTGGAAGGGGACAGGATCCCCAAAACACATATGTTTACACCTTTAAAAACGTGATTCTTGTGAGCTACTATGGTGTATTTTGTGCATATACTATAGGTCTTAATATAGTGAATCAATAAAATTTAAAAAAATATATAAAATTTATAAAAGTATATCTAGAAGTGAAATCTGTGCAAAATTAATTTGCTTGTGTATACTTGTTTATTAAATAAATAAAATGAGTGAGTTGCCTACACCATACACATACTCATACAAGTGTGTCACTATAATCAAAATCAAATACAAACGTGTCATGCTCCACTAATACAAATAAATATGCATAAAATTAAATCAATATAATTTTAAATATTTTTAAATGACATAAGTGAGTCCAACTGTAGGTTGCAATCCTGCTAAAGCTGCGTGCTTATTTTAAACCAACCATGACTTATAATGCGTTTTCAACTAGTGAAAATAAATAAATTAATAAATAAATAGGGACACAAGCTGTTTTTGACCTCAATGGTTTGGTCATATAAGTCAGGTGAGTTTTTTTTTTTTTTTTTTACATATATTTTTTCACTAGTTGAAAACACACTAAGTCATGGTTGGTTTAACATAAGCACGCAGCTTTAGCAGGATTGCAAACTACAGTTGGACTCACTTATGTCATTTAAAAAACATTTAAAATTTGATTTGATTTATTTAATTTATGTATATACCTTTTTTGCATATTTCACATTTAAATCGTATTAGTGGAGTGCAACACGTTTGTATTTTTGCATAGGTTTACACCATCTTGTCTCCAGCTGAAGGTCGAGAGCTGTCCACATTTTGTTTTTGCAACCGCATGCTAATTGCCTACTTAGTTTGTGAGTAATATCTTTGCCTCTTGTGATTTTTCAATAACATTTTTTTAACGTAATGCGCTAGGCGTTTGCACCCTCTGTTTTTAGGTTTCTTGAACCTTTTGCCCAGACTAGGCACAACAAAGTATTTACATATTCTAATAAAAATAATTACATATTCTAACAAGCAGTAAAAACAGTCAGCACAGCAGGTTGCAACATGAACCATCACTGCAACACCTCCACAGTGAACAGACCTGCATTGAAATGTCACACTTAAATAAAACAAAAAAACACCAAAAAAAAAAAAAACCACAACACCATACAATGTGCCAGGATGAGCGCATCAAAGCGGTGTCTGAGCACACAGTGGTCATGCATTCAGCATGACTTACTGGTGTTAATGGGCCCACAAACAAATCCTCAATTACCTCTGCAGCTATGGGAATTGTGGATAAATGTATTTTTACAACTCAAAATACAGACACATAAATCTCTTTTTTTCTAGGAAAGATATTGTCATCATGCCAGCCCTGTAGTTTAAAACCACCAGTAGATGTCGCCGATTTGTCTAAGCCGTTAAAGGCTCGGTTCACACTATGCTGGCTGGTTGCAGGTGCCGGAAATGCATCTGTTCCCGCACCTGCAACCACCCACAGCCATATCACCCTGCTCATACAACCCCTTTTGCCTTCAGAACGGCCTTCATTCTTCGTGCATAGCTTCAACAAGGTGTTGGAAACATTCTTCAGAGATTTTGGTCCATATTGACGAGTTACTGTTGCCTATCATCTCGAACCAGTCTGCCCATTCTCCTCTGACATCAACAAGGTATTTTTGTCCACGCAACAACCACTCACTGGATATTTCCTTTTTGGACCATTCTCTGTAAACCCTTGGAGATGGCTGTGCGTGAAAATCCTAGTAGATCAGCAGTTTTTGAAATGCTCAGACCAGCCCGTCTGGTACCAACCATGCCACATTCAAAGTCACTTAAATCCCCTTTCTTCTCCATTCTGAATCTTGGTTTGAATGTCAGCAAGTAGTCTTCACCACGTCTAGATGCCTAAATTTAATTGAGTTGATACCATGGGATTGGCCGATTAGTAATTTTTGTTACCAAGCAATTGAACAGGTGTACCTAATAAAGTGGCTGGTGAGTAGGTACCTGTAATAAAACTAATAACTGGTGAGCTGGCCAGTTAAGCCCATTCAATGCAGCTTCCTCTGATGGAGGGACAAGGATGCACTGCTCCTGGATTCAGGCAGAACTGCAATGCTCATGTAGGCTGTGCCTGCATGCACTATAGTTGGCACTTGACTAGACAAAGTTGTTAGTCAGCACGTGGTTGCACCTCGCAATGACCACTGCTTTATAGACTGACAGCACTGCCTCAGTTGCAGAATTTCTACCAGTGAAAGTCTGCAGTGCCTAGGAGGGGGAGCACGTGGGACACAAATGAGGAAGGCTCAATCAGGGAAGGAAGTTTTTGTTTACTTGAGATTTCTACATCACATAGTAGCTGGATTGGAACTCGTTTATACAGGAGACTTTAGTAGCTCTGTAATGCCCAGAGTCGGGGCACAGGTGCACTTTGAGACCCAGTCCAGCAATCTTTTCACTAACACAGTCCCAGTTTACTCCCCTTCATTCTGTGGATGTCCACCACGACCTCATTCAGTCCTAGGCAAATAGTACTCTGAGGGACTACTTGAGGCTACCATTATTTTGACCTAATCATATGAAATTAATAGGGGCTGCAGTGCGCATGGGCAGTACGCAGAGGAACCAGCTGGGACTATACTGGAGGAAAGCTCACTGGATCATGGCTACAGGAGGAAATCTCAGGTGGGCTACACTCAAAAAAAAAAAAAAAAATTTCAAAAAAAGTGTATTATCCCGCACCTCTACGTAAAAATTGTGAAGAAAGAACAAAATGTTTAATGTTTGCATTAAGTATGCAACATTATTTTTTAAATCCCGCACTTCTCTTTTCACAGATAATGATGTGAGTAAAGAAGCTGCCCAATACAACTGAAGAGTACACCAGTTGGTCTGCAAAAACAGTGGGTAGACAGTCTCCAGCACATCCCTATGAAGAAAAGGGAATGATGCCTCAAAAACGGTGACAAATTAAGTGCAAACAACATCTACAGTTTTTATTGTTGGTCACAGTGTGTGGACATGAAAGAAGTACAATGTGTTTACTGCTTGTATATCCACACAGCTAAGTCCGTTTAGGCTCTGTGGGCATCATGTCTAGCACAATGGGCTTACTCTCAAAATATATCGTAACCAATACAATCAAAGCAGGATAGAAGACTTATATTTCTTCAGCAAGACAATCTGCATCAGATTTAGAGCTTCCAGGATTTTGTTTCATAATATTGAACTACACACAATTGCCATATCATGCTTAGCACATAACCTCAAAAGCAGACAAATCTTAGCATAATGCGATGCATCACACTCTTGGCTACAGAATACAGCACATGCAAGCAGACCTCCTATAGACAATAGCTTGCATCGATTAATAAAGCCAGGCAATATTTAATGTCAACGATGCAGTCTCAGGAGGAAGCAAACATCACAATGACAAACACTTACCAGCTGGAGCATGCAGGCGGCTGCTAAAATGGCTATGACGCGGCTGGGTTTTAGTAAGACATCATCTCTGTATAAAGAGCCAAATGCCACCTGTAGAGCTGCAAGAACACATTGAGTATAAGGACCTGGAAGACTACAGAGCAACAATCAGAGCACATAGCACTTTCTGTGCAAGAGAAGTTAGACAAGAACTCAAAAAGGTTAGGACTCCCATGAGCATTCTGGTCAGAGAGCAGTGGTCATAAAAAACAGGACACATTGATCAGACATACAGAGATAAAACTGAATACAACAAAGACTAAATTATAATGAACATAGTTTGCTTTTTCAACCAAAGGAGAAATACTATATTGTTAAAAACAAATTTTTCCCTGGAACAAGTTTTCCCTAGAACAGAGAACAAGATAAAAGCTAAAATATTAGTGGTTGCCATGAGCCTAAGGGTCTATTCACAGCAAAAGCATTCAATTGGGGAGCATTAAAGCACAGGTTAAAGCGTATTATATTGGATAATTCATAATCAAAGCACAACACCCAAACCCCCTCCCAAAAAAAATAAAAAAAATAATAATTAGGACTGCAACTAACAAATGTTTTCATAATCGATTAGCTGGCCAATTGTTTTGTTAAATCGGATTAAAATAAATTAAAAAAAAAAAAAAAAGCACCACCCACAATTTATTCTTGAATATCTAGATGTAGTGGTAAATATAAAATAACCAGCTATATGGTTGGGAAACATAACATCTAATCCACTCTGAGAATAACAAACAGGAGAGATGCATATACTATTAGAAGGTGAATCTGGTATATATCAAAATTTAAAAAAATAAATAATTACATGAAAAACACTGTTTTGCAGATTTTCGGACAGGGCTGCAATATTATGCATTACAGACTTCCTTGTCATAGGCAGGTAACTTGATACAAGGTACCTGCGCCTGCTGTCCCTTTTGCTGACCATACACAAATTTTTCCTTCAAAAATGTTTTTAAAAAAACCAAAAAAAAAACTTTTTTTTAGAACTTTCTAATCATTAGTATAACCCCACTAATGACTAGAAAGTTAAAAAAGGATGATGGGAAAATTCAAAAGGAGCAGAATAGAAAACTATTCTCGAATCAAATTTTTGGACAATCCATGTGAATGTCAAAAGCAAGTAAAATTTTATAAACGACATTCAACCATTCAATGAATGTACAAAGAATTTTTGTACGAATATTCTCATCTGAAAATCAATACGTGTATGGCCAGCATAAGACACTTACTGTAGAAGCAGCAGCTTGCTTTTTGTATCACCTATCATGATAGGGGTAAACAAAAAAAACCACTGCAGATAACCACTACTATAAAGAGTTTTTTTTATTTAGTTATACTGTAAAACAGTGAAAGTAATATATAAGATTTCCAACTCTCTCTCTCCCATACATAAGGTAAAAGTAGTCAACATGTCACTGTTTTTCACAGTAAATAGATTTATAAAAAGGTGCTATTGACATGAAATAAGTTCAGAAATTAAGTTAAGTGTAACAAGATGGAATGACAGGGAAAACATATTGAACACGCTAATTTATTTTATATTCATAAAAAATCCTTTGTTGGTAATAACAGCTTTAAGACTCCTGTATGGAAAAAGTAGTCGCATGAATTGCTCAGGTGCCCATTCTTATACACACACACACATTTAAAATCTTGAAGGTTCTGTGGGCCCCTTATATGAACTCTGATCTTTAGTTCTTTCCATAGATTTCCGATTGGATCCAAGTCAGGTGATTGGCCGAGCCATTCTAGGAGCTTTATTTTCTCTTTGAAACCAATTAAGAGTTTCCTTGGCTTTGTGTTTGGGACCATGGTCTTGCTGAAATGTTCACAGTCGTTTCATCTTCATCATCATGGTAGATGGCAGCAGATTTTTTTATCAAGAATGTCTTTGTACATTTTTCCATTCATCCTTCCTTCAATGATATGAAGTTGGCCACTACCGTATGCTGAACAGCACCACACCATGATGTTTCCACCTCCAAACTTCACTGTTGGCATTGTGTTTTTGGGGTGCTGTGCAGTGCAATTTGACCTCCAAACATTGTGTGCGTTATGGATCCAAAGAGCTAAATTTTGGTCTCATCTGAACAGACTATTTTCTCCCAGTATTTCACAAGCTCATCTAAATGTTGTGCAACAAACTTTAAATGAGCTTCAACATGCTTTTCCTTCTGCAATGGAGTCTTGTGTGGTGAGCGTGCATACAGGCCATGGCGGTTGAGTGCATTACTTATTGTTTTCTTTGAAACAATCGTACCTGCTAATTCCAGGACTTTCTGAAGCTCTCCATAAATGGTCCTTGGCAACTCATCTGAAAATCTTCTTCACTCCTCTGTCAGAAATTTTGCGAGGAGCACTTGGTCGTGGCCAGTTTATAGTGAAATGATGTTCTTTCCACTTCTGGATTATGGCCCCAACAGTGCTCATTGCAACATTCAGAAGTTTAGAAATCCTTCTGTAACCAATGCCATCAGTATGTTTTGCAACAATAAAGTTGCAAAGGTCTTTACCCATCTTGAGATAGGTTTCTTGTGTGAAACCTTGGTAATGAGACACCTTTTTATAGGCTATCAGTTGAGACTGAACCAGCTGATATTATTTGCACTGACAAGGGGTAGGATTGCTTTCAATTTACTGATAGATTTCAGCTGGTGTCTTGGCTCTCCATACCTTTTTGCACCTCCCTTTCTTCATGTGTTCAATACATTTTTCCTGTGTCATTCCAGGAAAATAAACTTATCCCTTTAGAATCACTTTAAATCACTTTCTTCTCTTGTTCAGGACTACATGTCCCATGAGACATTGCTCCTCACACATGCACAAGTTCTTAGGCACTTACTGACATGTATGGATGGTGTACTTAGCTGTATGTGTGCTGCACTGTATTTTCTGATATATAAATAATGCATTCTGTATGCAGGCCAACTAAATCGGCTCACCAACTAATCAATTATAAAAATAGTTGACAACTATTTTCATAGTCTACGATAATTGATGTCGATTACTTGTTTCAGCCCTAAACAATGATTTTTTTAATCTTTTTTTTTAATAAAGACAGACCACAAAGCACACTATATGCATTGTGGTATACTGCAGTGCGTTGGGCTCTACTGTAGATTTCGTTGGACATCCATTTACCATAAATATCAGATTAGATAGAGTGCATTGCCAAAGTGGATTGGGCCCTATATATTTTCATTGAAATTGGCGGAGTTCTGTACATAACCAGACCTTCAAAAGTAGAAACAAATATCAATTAAAATATATTTTGTCATTTTGGACAGCAGTTCCTTTCATTAATATATTTTGTAATCAGCAAGATAATTCTGTTTGTTCCTGAAATGTCATTATGGCTTCCTGGCTCACATCTTTTAACCTGCACAACTTGATGGATGGTTAATGTTTAAGTCAGTAGTGTACAAATTCTAGGATATATATAGGACCAGTAATGTGGCCCTTTGTGGATGTCAGTAAATTTAATGCTTCAGAAAGTCTTTAGAGACTGCACACAAGCCAAAAAGAGAAGGTTAGAGACTACAGGCATGCTACAAAAGATGGCCAGAGATTACAAACATGCAACAGGAGATGATCATAGACTACAAGCATGCAGTAAGAGTTGTAAGCTAGAGACAAGATTCAGGAGACCATTATAGACTGGAGACAGGTTACAGAATACTGTTAGAGATCACTGCCTTTATAGACCCTATAAAGTACAGATTGCTCTATTCAGAATTCTCTCAGGAAGATCCATTATGAAAACATGATGGAGAAGGGTAAGAAAGCACAGAAAATGTGTGATAGAAAAGAAAAAACCCTTCCTACTAGAAGCCATTCTAAAGAATACTTTTATTACACTGGCCTACGTAAGCACCTACATAAAGTAAACACCCACTATTGTTTGCAGGAGGTATGGACTCCTACACTGTAAATGCAAGAGCTGCATGTACCCCCATGCCAGAGGTTGAACATCAGGGTTTTATGCAATCTGTTCTAGAAGGGTCTAGCATTTGCCATTTTGTTAGATATCCTCCCTCACATGTAGGATTAACTTACCAGGATGTGAAGGCAGCAAGAAACAAATGTAGTAGCCCATGTCTAGTCTATGGGGTTAAATACCAATACTATAAACAATAATAAAAGAAAATAAAGTTAAAGTGGGTTTAAAAGTGTACATTTTTGACCCAATGCATTATCTGCATTAAGGTAATCTTAAAAAAAAAAAACAAAAAAACCCCACTTGTTTTACCTACCGTCATCCCAAGCAACTTACCCGACTCCCGTCTCGGCTGCAGCATCACTTGTCTCGCAGGAGACACAGAGCCGCAGGAGCCATAGTCTCCTGCTGCTGTCATTCAAACTCCTGTGAGGCACTGTGTCTGTCTCTTGCATGCACACAAGCAAGGCTGTGTACATCCAGAGTCCCCCCTTAGCACCTAGTTTGCTGAGGCACCCACAGGAAGAAGGAGAAGCTGGTGGGGGACTGCCAAAAGATGAGGTAATGGACTGCTTTGTGCAATACTGCTGCACAGCGGAGGTATATGTAACCTCTTGACTTTATATTATAGTGATATTAAAGGCTGGCTTAATTTTTTTTAAAGGACAGAAATGGATAAAACTATATTTCTAGGATGAGGAATATATTTATTGTATTGACACAGTTATGCCCAATTTTAATCTAGACTACCATTTAGCAAGCATTTGTATATAACTGATTAATTTTCTATTTGAAAAAAGTGTTAAAGTGTGGAGGAAAAAAAACAAAACAAGTTTTTGCCTAGATATGAGGGTCTGCTGTAATCATTACACAGGAGAGGAAAAGACACCTAAAAATACCACACTAGTGCCACCTACTGACAAATTTAAACACTGCTTTAAAATGTATAGTCACTTTTTCCGGTTTCCTTCTGCACATGACGAGTTCGTTATCAGAAACAAGCATGCGCATATCTGTGTTGGGACTTCATGCAAGACGCTCTTCTAGACATCAAATATGTAATAATGCCAAAGGGAAGCTTATGCAACCCAAAGCTGCATTACAATCTGCTGGACTCTGACTACACTACTTCAATTGCGAGACAGCCATTTGTCCCTTTCAAAATTGGTACTAAATTAAAGATGTGTAGCTGACAGTTTTACAACCAACGTGTAAATGGGGTATCCTGAAATACTGGGATTATCAGAAAATGAGGCTCTCAGTGTTGAGGGTGGGTACTGAATAAGAAACCACAGAACAGAAAACAGACAGACAAATGGCCAAAAAGGGAAATTTGCTGTAAAAGCACTGCATAAAATTTTTTTATTTTTTTTTTTAATTACCTTTATAGCCTTACAGCATCTCATGTCATGCTGTGTTTCTGAACTTTATCTCTTTACAGCTTCATTAAAACAAACAAAATAATAGTAAGCTGCTAGCATGAACGGGAAATCGGGCACTGGATATACCGTGGTATATACTGCATTTTTCCTCCACTGGGTCTTGAGTTTTCATGGACACTATGCAAGGTATGTTCAATTTCATACAGCACAACTAGGTACATGCAATTATTTCATACAAGTTATAAAGACGAGTAAACAGACATCAGGAGAGATTGTGGAATTCCATGAAGACAATACAGTGGTGTCAAGCTACAAATCTTAAGGCTTAGTCACCACATGGAAACTTCAGTAAGATGGGTAAAGGGAGATAGTCATAATCTGAATAATAATAATAAAAATAAAATAAAAAAGACAGGTGTTAATGTATATTTTTAAATGTCCAAGCTTCTTACCTTCTGCATCGATATTGTGATCAGGAATCTCCAGTTCTATCACATTCATGTTGGACTCTTTCCAGGAGCCACAGAACATACTGGAAAAGTATCCAGACTGCACAAAGAAAAATAAAACAGTATATTACAACTGCTGTAAAAAAATAAAAAATAAATAGGCAACTCTAACCAAAAAATGTTTTCATTTTTTTTTTAAATTATTTTATTTAATAAAGTTTATGTTGAGGTTACAGATTTTCCCCCACTTCCTGTCCTGGAGACACCGTCAAACACAGATATTGGTGATTATAGTAGAAAAGGCTTAGAATACTGTATGTAGAAAGCACAGCTTTTCCTTAAGGACCCTTTCACACTACAATGCAGTGTGAGAAAGCCATGCTCCCCATGCAGCTTCCCACACCGCATTTCAGTTGCATTGCCCTTGTGATCTGCTGTGTATGTCAGTGCAAAGTTAACGACACCCCAAAACGCAGGTCACAAACAGTACGTTTGCCCGCACTGGATCACATGGTACTTACTTTGAAAAAGTAGAGCATGCACTACTTTAGGTGCAGTGCCATTTCAGCCCATTCAGTCTCGGTTCACACTAATGCAATGCAGGATTCGCAGTGATTCCTGTGCGTTCCCGCACTGCGGGAATAGAAAATAGAAGGGTAAAGGGGGAATCTCACTCCTCCCCAGCATGAACCCTCCCTTACTCCTGAGAACAGGTGAGTAGTGTCCAGTGGAAGGCAGGAGGTAGAAAGGTTTTCTATGGAGTGTATGTCCGAAATTCCCGTAAACCATTGTGAGTGTGGGGGGAGACTACTGCTTACAGAGTGCTGGAATACACACACTTTCAGTGGATTTCAGTTTTTTTAATTATTCGAGGTACTGCATCACGTGGGAATTACCTAGGGAAGTCTGCATGCAAACCTGCATAGATATACCCTCACCCCCAAAAGCCACGACTTAAAAAAAAAAAAAAAAAAAAAAAAAGGAGATTTTGAATTCATCAAAAAGAATGATTTGTAATGTTTTAATTTCCTGCCAAGGCTACAAATCGTATTTCATCCACCCAGCAACCAAATAAAAAGAAAAAAAATCAGACAGTTTGTGTTTTGCCTGGAGTCACTCTCTAAATTGTTATATGGAAGATGAGAGAAAGGTCTGTCTATATTGGCTAGCCTGTATTAGAAAAAAGAAAAAAAAATTCAAAGACCATTACACTTTGAACCAGAGAATGTCTTCACAATACATCCAACAGGTGTTCATTGTGGATAACCTGATGTATCTCTTCTTATCAAAACAATCAGAAGACAATTCCCTTTATCTAAATCCGCCAGCAGCATTTGTAAAAAAAAGTAAAAAAAACAAACAACCACCCTTGACCATGACATAAAAGCCCAGCTTTAAGCTGGAGGAAGCAAGAAATGACTACATATAAATTCTCTTAACCCTTTAGAATGACTGTACTGAGGAGAAGCTCTTAAATTGGTAGTAATCTACAGAATCTGCAGACAGGCAGCAATTTTATAACAGAAGAGACCCTAGAGGTCTCTTCTGTCATAAATCTCCCCCTGCCTGTCAGTGGGCAATGTGATCTGAGCTGCAAATGCACAGCTCAGACCACATTTACGACCTACGCTGCATGTTACAGCGATGTGTCTCCCATGCGCATGCACAGGAGCGACGCCAGCGCTACCAGGCCATTCAAGTGGCCTAAGATTCCAACCCCAGAAGACGACCAGGTGAAGATGGAATTGCTGGGGAGCCATGACATTGCAGTGCTGGAGGGCTCTATTTGTATGCAAGTCTGTCATAATGTACTAGTATGCGGTGCATACTACTATATTATGACTTAAAGCAGTAGTAAAGTCCTGGTTGTAAACAAAAGAAAATTGGGTTTAAGGAAGGTACTGTGGTCTACAAAGACACATGGAGGTTAATTTACTAAAACTGGAGCGTGCAAAATCCAGTGCAGCACTGCATGGTAGCCAATCAGCTTCCAGCTTCAGCTTGTTAAATTAAGCTTTGACAAAAAAAAAACCTGGAAGCCGATTGGTTCCTATGCAGAGTTGTGCCAGTTTTCTAGATTTGCAGTTTTAGTAAACCCCCCCCCCCCCCCAACCCAATTGTGTTCTAGGCTTTAATGAGACATCTGGGGTTTGTCAGACACCTCATGCCTCCACAGCACTCCACAGAACACATCAGATTTTGCATTCTCCACTTTTTGTAAATCAACCCTATTGCACAGGGTTTAAAACGACAGACTGTTTAAAGGATAGCTTCACATTCATAAAAACTTTCTTGGCCAATATATTACTGACAGCAAAATGAATCAACTTTGCATATAGTACCAATTACCCAATTTGTTTCCTAATGCTGGTGCACAGTCTTGAAGTTTCTTCCCTATATAAAAAGTTAAAACCCATCTTTGAGTGCCTTAATTTATGTATGTCTGGCCTTTACACTGTTTATTTGCACTACCATCTTGTTGCTTCTTTGTAGCTCCAGGCTCTCTCGTAAGACAGTGGGTAGGGTTAAAAAGGTCAGGCTTGCACTAGTACTTTGCATGTCTTGAGCTGGCCCCATGCAGTTGAGTTTTTAAGTTCAGCCAAAAAAAACAAAAAACAAAAAAAAAAAATACCCAAATCGCTCATGTATACATTTGAAGTGGATTGGGGAATCCTCCCCAATGCATTTATTCTGGCAGTGGGAAGAGTCCCCACTGACAGAATATACAAATCAATGCTGCAGTCACTAATCAAGTGGCTTTATCCGACAGCGCGGTTACACAGAAGTTGATTGGTAAACAATGGCCACAGATGGATTGAAATCTGGGTCTGAACTCGGTGAATTTCGATCTATCCATGACCATCCTTACACATATAGGATGAGGTTGCTGTAGATGTGGCGGTTTAACCCTGAAACATTACACCACAGCAAAAGCCAAAAAGACTTGCTTAAATAAAAAAAAAAAACAGACTTGAGAGCAGAAAAATAATAGCAGGTGCTCTGAACTGAGTTACAAATACAGTTTATGACTAGTTTAAAATTGCCCTCTTGCTGCTAAATATTACAGTGAGATGCATGTCCATCATGCCCTGAACACCATCGAGCCAGTGTGGAGCTAGAATCCAAAGGAAGTAGAACACAAAGTGGTGTGTGAACTGTAGCAAGTTCTCAAAGTGGCTTGAAACAGCCTCTTTCAGTACCTTCTGAATATACATTCAAGTATACCACAGAGAATTGCTGCTGTTTTTAAAAGGCAAAAAGGTGGTCATCCTAATCACAGATTTAACGAAGGTTACTGCATTTTCTATGACGTTTCTGGATTTGTAACTGACATTTTTAGAAAGCATTTCTGCATTATGGAAATTTTTTTTTCCCCAAAAGTGTCCAAAACTTTTCCACTTTTGTACATGCAACCATATTCAAATAAAATGATCATATGCATGTATACTCAAAACCCTGGGACCATTTCATGAAATAATCCTCTGTGTCATTTGAAGTCTTCCCAAAATAATTTCTCGGTGTCCTGAAGTGGATGAGCCACAGTATCTTCATGTATTGAAGCTGCCCATAGATTGTCAATTTTATTATCAAGCAGGGATAACCATACCTAATAAAACCAAAATGTATGCATTTTGGTATATATCTAATGAGGGCTAGAGATTCTCTGAATCTGTATGTCAGATTTTCTGGAACTGACATATTGCCAAGTAGCAGTACAAGGGTGGAACCACAGCATTCAGCAGTGTGTGCTAGATGTACAAGTTTGTCTTTTAATACCATTTTAACACAGATATCCCTTCTGTCAGTAGCTGCTCAATCCTGTCTTCAGACCTCCCACTGTACACAGATACCAGTGGTAAAAGATCAGCAAAAGGATTTTAATGAAGACTCAGTTTCAGCCGTCAGGTGCTATATTAAAAATGATGTGCTTTACTTTTATTTCAAGTGACAGGCCAGTAGAGGGTGCCAGTGCTCTGTGTAAATATTACTTTTTAGCAAATTCAGTACTTTTGCCACACAAAGTAACTTGACTGTGCAGCTAAACAGCTAAGGACATTAAATCACAATCTCATCTCTCCCTCTCCATTTGGTAAAGCTAAAATGGATTTTACATTTGTTGTATGGTCAGATTGGAATGTGTAGGAGGACCCTTACATAAGCTAGCAGATTTTTACATGGACTTAAAAGCAAAATTAAAACCAAACTGCTAGTTCTTTTAAGCAGTTACAGCAACATTTTCCTTTTGGGATAAAGGTTTTATATCCATGAATAAATGCTGACCACTGTAAGCACCATTCAGTATTAAATGGTTTGTCTCAATCCATTAACTGCAACTTTTGCTGAACAGCTTGGTCTGGTAAATGAAGGTGAAATATTAGAGAAGTACTGGTGGGATCACCGGGTGAAAATAAAAAGTAAAGTGTGGTAGCTTTTTCAGTACACCAATATTTAAGTGAATTCTACTATGCATTATCATCTTAATATTTTTTGGTATAGATGCGGGTACACACCAAGACAAAGAATATAAATGAAAAGATATGAGCCTAGTGATACATAACTGGTAACTGCCAACATTCCTAAACTGTGCAGAGCAGGACCTAAAAAAAAAAAAAAAAAAAAAAAAAAAAAAAAAAAAAAAAAAAAAAAAAAAAAGGTACGCAAGAATCCCCTTGGGACTTTAAAACGGCAGAAAAAAATTAAGTATCTAAAAGACCAACTGTCAATTTTTATTCGTATGAAATTTGTTTTGCCAAAAGGCCAATAAAACCTGGTAATGGTTCAACAACAATTGCACATATGATACAAAGGACTTAATTTTCAACATATACCCTTGTGGAATACACATACACCGATATACAAAGATATATCTTGATTGATAGCGGTGTGGTCTTCCAATAACTCCCAACATGTTTCAGAATAAAGTTCCTCCTTCAGAGGAACAGATGGGTATAGTAATGCTGTGATACAACAAATACAACATCAATAGTATATAGAGAAAATATATTTAAACACAAGAACGTACAAAAAGGTATATATTCAAAGAATGCAAATACAACAGATCCATATGCTCAGTAAAGTGTGCACTTCCAATCAATATGTATGTCAGTAGAACCATATCCAATACTGGTAAGAACAACCCACAGAAAGAGGGGAAAACAGGGCCACAAGGGTATATGTCAAATATTTAGTCCTTTGTATCATATGTGCAATTGTTGTTGAACCATTACCAGGTTTTATTGGCCTTTTGGCCAAAAATTTTTCATACGAATAAAAAATTTGTAATTGGTCTTTTAGATACTTTTTCTGCCATTAAAGTCCCAAAGGAATTCTTACGTACCTTTTAGGTCCTATAGACAAAGAATATAAGATTTCCTAACCTCAATGGCAATCTTCAACTATGGAGTATTTTTTTTTTCTTACTTTAAATAGTGTTAAAGCAAAATTCCAGGTTTCAATTCACTTTAAAATAGTTTGTATGGGTCAAGCTGGCCCAAACAACCTATTTCAATTGCTAAATAATGCAGACACTGCGCCTGCTGTAATGCACTGTAGTAGCTTTAGCTACATACATTACATGGTGCTGTGTCTCAACAGCAGTGCTTCTCTGCCATCTAGGAGAAGTGTTATATTGTTATAAATACAAAGCTTCCTCTGATTGGCTGAGGAGGAAATTTTTACTTCATCTGATCATCTCCCCTCAGCCAATCAGAGGAAGCCTTGTATTCATTACTGACAATACAAGGCTCTTTCTGAATGGTGGAAAAACAATTCTTTTTAATTTAAGGAGCAGATAGGAAGTCATCCTTACTGCTCCAGGAAACATAGCATGCTTACTGTATGCAGCTAATGTTACTATAGTCATTACAGCACACACAGTGGTTGCACGGTTGACAGGGGTGTGCGATTTATATCGCCCAACACCTGGGACCAGGTGCCGGGCAGGTGGATTTTTTTCCCCATTTAGCCCTACTGCGAGTAACCAGCAAGTTTCCTGGGGGGTTTTTGTCCCCTTCCCCCACATCTATCCCTGGCTCCACTTGTCAATCTGCAGGTCCGGGATCAGTATGGCAAGTTCCAGTAGTGAGGGAGGGGTTTGAGTTGTTAAGTGGACACACATCCGCTCTCCTCCCCTTCTTGTCCTGACCCGGATGTGATGTGTATGACATCACTTTTGGGTCACCACTGTCATACTCCCTGGCTAGAATAGTCAGGGAGAAATGTATTGCAATATATCCAGGAGGAGACGTGCAGGGTCTCCTCTAATATGAGTAAAAATTTAATTTTTTACCAT
Source organism: Staurois parvus (assembly GCF_062004578.1). Lineage (NCBI taxonomy): Eukaryota > Metazoa > Chordata > Amphibia > Anura > Ranidae > Staurois > Staurois parvus. The sequence goes on from NW_028318216.1 coordinate 2,974,101, forward strand.
TAAAAAATAAAAACATTTTTTTCACTTTTACCTAACACCCAAGCACAAACTCCACCCCCTCCCTGAAAATTTTGAGGCCCCCCCCTCACATTTGCGCACGTATGAATGTAAAAACACACACGTCTGGGCACCAGCACATGAAAGTCAATTGCGATAAACATGTTACATATCACCACGAACATCAGAATGGGAGCAATAATTCTGGCACCAAACCTCCTCCGTAACACTAAACTGATTACCTATAGGGGCTTTAAAAGCGTCACCTGTAGAAAATATAGGTTACTAAGTTTGTCACCATTTCACGTGCGCATGCAAATTTAAGGTTTGACATGTTGGGTATCTTAACTCCGTGCAATCTCATCTTTTGTATTTTACAAAAAAATGGTAATGTATTGCCTTTTTGTGCCCTAAAATTAACTTAAGTGTGTTTTTTACTGAAATTTGGGGTTTCCAAGACCTTTGTCATAATGTCGTGTGACATAAAAAAATTGGAACTACCACTATGTTATTCTCTAGGGTGACTGCTTTAAAATATAAAATGTTTTGGGTGTTTTGTGTAATCTTCAAGCCCAAGCCCTGTGTGTGCTGTAAATGATTTTATTAAACACGTGCAAAAAATAAATAAATACAGAAAAGGGCTCTGGCAGCGAAAGGGTTAAAGGATAAGTTCACCTTTGGGAACATGGTACATGTTTCAACCGTTTTAAGGGTGGAACACGTTTCTGCTCCTGCAGCAGCTTGGCGATCCGAGCCCTCTGTGTCACAGTAGTATGGGAAGAAGTTCCCCATACTAGCTGTCACTTTTTGAAAAGAGCGTGGCTGTGCCGGGCTCCGCCCACATCGCAGAATCATCCATACACAGAATTCTATGAATTCATCAACTATGAGTACCGGCATATAGTCTGTAGTTCTCAATGAACTACCACGGCGCTGTTGAGCGCTCCAGTAGTTCACGGATTCTTCCAGTCAGTGCGAGTTAAACGCACATTTTTTAACCGGAAAAAAATAAATGTGCATTTATTTAAAAAGAACTTGTCCTTTAACAGAGCAGACACTGGAGCTTGACTGGCTGCTCAACACGTGTTAAAACTGAGCACCCAAGTGTTTTTTTGTGTGCGAGGATAACCTGAAGGAATAAAGTTTCTCATGGGGGTTGACGTCTCACTTACTCAGCAAATGTGCTTCTGCTGAGTGTTAAGAAAGAGAAGCACCCAACCAGTGCTCATTACACTGCAAGGTCTCTCCCCTCCCTGGTAGTCCCCTGGTGTGGTGCTGGAGGCAGGCAGGGAGGTGAGGAGGAGATAAACAGCACAATGTTAAAAACATCAAAGCACATCAGATATAAATACTGTTTGGGTAAAATAGTTTTTAATCCGGAGGAGTAGATAATGAGGGACAAGTAGATTGGGACCCTGGACAAGTGGTTTTGTTTTTTTTCTTTTAAATTTCCACACCCCTGTGGTCAGCAACTGAAATAGGTTGTTTGGACCAGCTTGACCCATATATAAACTATTTAACCGCCTCCTGCCCGCCATATAAAGGAAAATGACAGGCTCAAGGCGGTTCTCTTGTTCTGGGAGGACGTCATACGATGTCCTCCCACTCTAACAACATGTGTCATGCTTACATTAAGAAGCACATTAAGGTCCTGGAGTGGCCTAGCCAGTCTCTGGACCCTAATACGATTGAAAATCTGTGGAGGGAGCTGAAAGTTCGAGTTGCCAAATATCAGCCAGCAAACCTTTATCACTTGGAGAGGATCTGCCAAGAGGAGTGGGCCAAAATCCCTCCAGAGATGTGTGATAACCTGGTGGCCAACTACAGAAAACGTCTGACCTCTGTGATTGCCAACAAGGGATTTGCCACCAAGTACTAAGTCATGTTTTGTGAAGGGGATCAAATACTTATTTCCCTCATGAACATGCAAATCAGTGCATAATTTGTTAGCCAGGCATTACTTTTGAATTTTTTGTTGCTATTCGGTCTCTGTGTTACAATACACCTACCGTTCGATTTTTAGACTGATCATTTCTTTGTGAGTGGGCAAAAATTCAAAACCAGCAGGAGATCAAGGTGCTATTGACATGAAATTTTTACCACATTTAGGCAACAACCCAAGCAATCCATACATACAAAGAAACCAAAACAAATAAGTTCAGAAAATGTTATCAGTAAAAGAAAAAAAAAAAATGGAATGACACAGGGAAAGAGTATTGCCAACAGACTAACTGAAATTTATTTAATACTTTGTGCAAAATCCTTTGTTGGTAATGGCAGCTTCAAGACGCCTCCTGTATGGAGAAACTAGTCGCATGTATTGCTCAGGTGTGATTGTGGCACAAACAAACAGTCTTCTTGTTCAATTTGTTTATTGGGTTTACAAGATAAAAAAAGGAGTAGGTATAATAAATGGTGTACATAGTAGGTGACATCTATTTCTGTTAAAAAAAGCAGCTATAACCTACATTACTTACAGCTTGTAAGAAAAGACCAACACAATGCCAAGTCACCTCATCTATGTCATTCAATGAAAGCTTAACGCTTCAAGATTCAGCAATTGCTTAAGAACCGACTGAGTTATGTACCGGAAAGGGATTACAGATTTAAACTTGCTCAAGGAAGAGTAACCCAAAGGAAAGGGAGGAAGAAAGTAAAAGGAGGGAAGAACTAGCAGTAAGTAAAGAGAACAGAACAGAGCGAGGTTCCCCGAAGACAGTGCGATCTCTGGCATCAAGGTATCCATGGTCTTGTTGCAGAGACTAATTTATAGAGGCGGATGAGACCAGCTGCGGTCCATGCCTGAAACGAAGTGGGAGAATCCCAAACAAGGAGAAAGGCCGGATTCTTTAGAAAAGAGAAATGGGATATGAGTTGACTATAAATTATATACATTTTAAGTTTACCCCATATAGTTACATAGGCTCGATCTTTTGGGCGAAGCCACAAGAGGTTAGCAACCGAAATGGGGTCACAGTTTACTGACTCAATTGCAACCCAGAGTGGGATTTCAGCCTTTGAATATTTAGGCAGCTGAGCGAGATGCGATGCGTGGTAGCATGCAGCGAAATTAGGTAGTCCCAAGTCCCCCCTAATTTTGGGAAGAAATAAAAGTAGTTTTAGCTATATGTGATTTTGACAAACTCTCCACCCCCCCCCCCCATGAAGGTTACAACGCGCGGTTGAATAATTTGGCGGAAATATGCAGGTACAGGAACTGGTAAAGCTCTGAAAAGATATAGAAATTTGGGTAAAATGATAATTCTGATTACATTTCTTTTCCCATCCTATAAATTGGTAGGGAGGACCACTGTGACAGGTGGTCCGTAACTCTCCTTAACAGAAAATTGGCTGCAAAAAGATCTTAGATGTTTGCAGTGAGGTGGATTCCTAGCTAGGGTCGGCTGTGCATTGTCCATGCTACACAAACAGTCTTGAAATCTTGAAGGTTCCATGGGCCTTTTCTGTGAACTCTAACCTTTAAGTCAGGTGATTGGCTGAACCATTCTAGCAGCTTTATTTTCTCTCTTTGAAACCAACAGTTTCCTTGGCTTTGTGTTTGTGATCATTGTCTTGCTGACATGTCCACCCTCGTTTCATCTTCATCATCTTGGCAGATGGTAGCAGACGTTTAACAAGAAAGTCTTGGTACATTTTTCAATTCATCCTTCCTTCAATGACATTAAGTTGGCCAGTACTGTATGCTGAAAAACAGCCTCACAACATGATGTTCCCACCTCCAAACTTAACTGTTGGTACAGTGTTTTTGGGGTGATGTGCAGTGCCATTTGACTTCCAAACATGGTGTGTATTATGGCAAAGAGATCAATTTTGGTCTCATCTGACCAGACTATATTCTCCCAGTATTTCATAGGCTTGTCTAAATGTTGTGCAGCAAACTTTAAACAAGCTTCAACATGGTTTTACTTCAGCAGCGTAGTCTTGCGTGGTGAGAATGCATACAGGCCATAGAGGTCGAGAGCATTTCTTATGGTTTTCTTTGACAATTGTACCTGCTAATTCCAGGTCTTCTGAAGTTCTCCACAAGTGGTCCATGGCTCTTAGACAACTCTTCTGATAATTCTTTTCACTCCTCTGTCAGAAATCTTGTGAGGAGAACCTGGTCGCGGCCAGTTTATGATGAAATGATGTTCTTTCCACTTCCGATTTATGGCTTCAACAGTGCTCACTGGAGCATTCAGAAGTTTAGAAATCCTTCTGTAACCAATGCCATCAGTATGTTTTGCAACAATAAGGTTGCAAAGGTCTTGAGAGAGCCCTTTCCTTTTCATGAGTTTCATGTGTGACACCTTGGTAATGAGACACCTTTTTATAGGCAGGCAGTTGAGACTAAAGTAGCTGATAATTTGCACTGACAAAGGGTAGGATTGCTTTCTAATTAGTGAAAGATTTCAGCTGGCGTCCTGGCTTTCCATGCCTTTTTTGTCATTCCATTTTATTATACAACAATTTCTGAACGCATTCATTTGAGGCATCTTGAAGCTGCCATTACCAACAAAGGATTTTGTACGCAGTATTAAATAAATTTCAGTTAATGTGTTGGCAATACTCTTTCCCTGTGTCATTCCATTTTTTTTTATTTTATTTTTTTTTACAGATAACTTATTTGTTTTGGTTTCTTTGTATGTATGGATTGCATGGGTTGTAACAGACATGTGGAGAAAATTTAATGTCAATACCACCTTTAGAAATATATTTACCGAGAAAAAATGGTGACGTGTTCAATACTTATTTTACCTGCTGTGTCTGTATATTGTACTAAATATATAAATAATTTATTTTTTAAATTAATTTATTTTTGCATTTATACATTGAAAAGCACAGAACCCGTCAGACAGTATCAGCTCTTTACCTGACAGAGGTAGATTTTGTGCAGGTTCCATTCATTTCCAAGTGCGCATATCTTAATATCACTGTTCTCACCATTCAAGAAGAGGGTCTGGTAAATATATTTTGATGTACTTTTTAGCTTCTTTCTGTAGGATTAAAAAAAAAAAAAAAAAAAAAAAAAAAAAAAAAAAAAAAAAAATTGTTAGCAATCATTCCCTTTAGGACATCAACTAAAAAAACTTTCTTCCGTAAAGCATTAAGTTGCAGCGAACAATGCAGATATTGGAAAGCCAAGCCTCAAATCACAGTGTGACGGTACATCCAGCATTGTTAACAGATGGCAGATGTGCAACAGTGCCGTTAAAATAAAACTAAAATAACTCTTAATTTTGGATAGAGTAAGGAAGGATTATACCCAATCAGTTTTGTTTTTTTTTTGTTCATTTTCTGTGATTGATAAGGAAGATTTGCCTTCACTTTCTGTCCCACAGCCAACAAAAGAGGAAGTGAGAAAAAATCCCTGCAAAGCAAGGGAAGCCCATGGTGTCACCAGAACTAGTATCCCATTGAAAGATTTCCCCTCTATTATTGCTTTGGGAACAAGCCAAATGTGTGATTTTCTATTACGTTCAATAACGATGTTAAACGAGATATATAGAGAGGGTGAAGTGGAAGTAAAAATATGACAGGTGATCTAATGCCTCTCCTCTGTCCGAAAAAAAAAAAAACCACCACGAACGCTTGGTCGCACCTCTTGATGTGAAAGATTCCTTACAGTACATTGCAGTCTACCTAGCCCCCTCCCAGCCCAATACTCCCGTGCCACCGATCCAGCTAGACTGACTGGGTCACACAGCAGCCACAATCCGGGACCAAACATATGCTCTGCACTCTCATTCTTATCAATAGTTAGTCTGGAGTACAAACTCACACTTGGAATCTCCATAGTAAATGAATGAATGCAGAGTGCACACAAAGCCCAGTTAAAAGATTTTGACAAATGGTTGTGTGATCAACCTAGTGATCTCTCAATGAACTGGGGACAGTCAAATATAAATCTGGCCACAAACAGCTTAGACTGCAGCAGATTGCTGTTAAAATCAGCCACAAAGCAAGCCATGGGATTACCCTGCAAGCATTACCCAGCTCAACAAAAGTAGCTTTAAAAATCCACTAAACCAGGTGTACAAAAAAAAAAAAAAAAATATGGATGGCCAGACAGTGACCGCACCCAATCTGATGCGGTCATGGTTCAAGAATACAAAGGAGGGTTGAGTACATGAACTGGTAGCGGAGAATCCTCCATGCACATAGTTAGAAATACATCTGCTTTCATTTGGGTGCATTGCAAAACAGAATACACAATTATTTGCAAAAAATGTAATGTGAAGGCGCTCATTTAAGAAAAGTATGACAGTTTTCCACAAGCAGAGCTCTTAAAAACTTCTTGCCTTGAATCATATTGTAACTCAGTTGGGTTCCCTTTATTTTGTAAATCACTAAGTTACTAAACCCACAACAGTAAATTAAGTCTTTATATGCAGTAAAACATGTTTGTTATACTCACTGTGGAATCCAAGAGGTTAATCCTTTGCATTGTGTAAAAAGGCTGTTTGATCCTATCTGCTCTGATGCTCCCCTTCTACTGTCCCCAATGCATCTGCTGATAGTACAGAGCTCTAGGAGTCATTTTGCACATGCTCAGTTTGGTGTAAATTTCTGAAGTTTTTTTCTCTTTAGGAGGGTGCATGTGATCAGTACAGGGCTAATCAGCACTGTCCAGACAGAGGGCCAGGGGTCATGCAGCCTCATAGGACAGTCAGACGCGAATGAAAACTTCTCCTACAAGCTTTAACCAGTGCTCAGCTGGGACACTCATAGAAGTCACAAGACTGCTACATACTGCTGACAAGAAAAAGGTATTTATCAGTTTTAGATTTACTACAATAATTGCATTTCCATGTTCTGTGTACTGTGGGAGACCAGATATAGTGAATGCAGGGGTATGGGTTTAGTCACACTTAAGTAATGGCTCATCTCTAATACAAAAAAAAAAATAAAAATAAAAATGGTTCAGATGGAGGTGCACTTAACTCCGTACTAGTTTTTCTTGGATTCATATGCAAGCATATACAAAACACAAAATCACCAAATCTAGCTGCTTGAACACGTCAATGTATTTTCAAAAGCCATTTTTTAATCTTTTTAAACCCGATGTCACATGGATTCTACCTGCGCGGCGTGTTGAGTAGGTCCTCGATCTCCTCTTCACTGTCACTGTCGCACTGACATTCCGAGCTCCTCTTTCTTTTTCTACATTCACAAGAGCCAGATGGCTTAGAGGATTCTTGGCCTAGAAGTTTACTACTTAAAGAGCCCATAGTCACTTCCTGTGGAAGAGAATTACCAAACAAAAGTTATTCAGTTATGTAAAAGTAATGCATTCATTTTAATATTAGGCCATGTTCACATTTGGGATCTCGGGCAGAATCACGATTCCAAATTGCACTGCCATCCTGGTAAAACAGAGCATTTGAGTGCCATTAATTTTAAAGGTAACAAGCTTTATGCAATGTGGTTTGCCACTACAATCACAGCAAAACTGTACCATGTTTTACGTGCCATTAAAAAAATGAATGGCACACAAACAAATGCTGCATTTTGCCAGGATAGCAGTGTGATTTGGAATCGCAGCCATGGTTGCTTTGATTTTGCCCAAGATCCCAAATCTCTAGCTGTGAATGAGGCCATACTGTACATTAGGCGGAAACAATATACACACACACACACGAATGTGCAAACTGATGCTAAACACTTAGTTGTCAGAAAAACTAGCAACAATAATGGAGCAGCAAAGAAAATGTGGAAGGAGACAGAAGCTGTACATGGCTGCTGTGATGAATGTTTTAGTGTATTTTAGAAGTATGGAACGCCTAGCAAAATCATCTCAATATACGGTAGACATACCTATAGTATATGTATTTCAACTATCTTTTGTACCAAAGGAATTCGAATTGTCTGCAGCCAGTTCTGTGTGTCGCACAGCCTGACCAGACAGCCTCTCCAGGTTCCAGTCTTCCATTGCAGTGGAAAAGTGCCTCAAAAAAGTATTCATATTGAAATTTTCCATATTTTGTCATCTTACAACCAAAACCGTAAAATGTATTTTATTGGGATTTTATGTGATTGACCAACACAAAGTGGCACATAATTGTGAAGTAGAAGGAAAATGATAAATGGTTTTCAAAATTTTTACAAATAAACATTACCCACTGTCAGCTGACGTCACAGAGCTGCTGTAGGCTCTTGAAGGATTCTGACTATATTGTTGGGAACCACCCAGCGGGCTCCGGCTCTCAGTGCATGGCTGACAACTGAAGCCAGCGGCTCCTGCCCAACGCTCCAATGAGCGCTGACAGTCACTGCTTGGTCTTAGAGCCAACAAGAATGATGCTGCAGCATACCGATACGTCTATAGGTTTGCTTTTTATATGTCTCAGACTTCTCGTTTAAAGTCAAGTTGGCCAAAAAATAAAGCAAACTCCGCCCCCACCAACATGCAGGATTTGAGACTTGTTTTGTCTTAGGGAGATCTAACAGGAGGGATACGTGGCTTATCTTATGGTGGTGCAGCAGTCTATGCTGGTCTCTTCTGTCCTGCAGAAAACATGGACAGGCCCTCACCATAACGTACAATGTAGGACTTGCAGTCAAGTGCAATGTTTGTGATTACAGCAGCAGGACCGGAAAAGAGAAGCAAACAAAAACGGAGGAGGACTGCTTGTCCCTACAAGACCAGGCAGGGAGGAAGCCGGCAGGACCATAGGACAGGCAGAGCACAGAGCAATGACTGACAGTCAAATATATAGTAAAAACAAGATCTAAAAAAAAACAGTATTGGATAAGAAGGGAGGAAGAAAAGGAAGATGAAGTGGTGCAATAAAGCAATGCTGGGATAAAACACCTAAAGCATATATAAACCCAAAACCAAAAATGTAATATATTGCAGCTTACCATTCCTTAAATGTGGTGGCTAAAATTAGTTTTTACTGTTTTTCCTTCACCTGTTGATCTGTCTCTCAAGTCTGGTTTTTTTCCCAACTTACTTTAAACACACCAAGCTGTCCAGCAAAAGTGTCAGAGGGTTGAATCTTTATCTATATTCCCCTCGCACACATTCATGGAAGTGCGGCTCATCAATGGAGGGTGCTGTAGCGACTACCAGCTGGGACTGGAAACATCATAAGCAAATGTACATATTGGCCAGCACACCATTGATCTCCGATATGGATAACATGCCCAACGAGGGGACCTGCGCAGCTCCAAAACATTGCACTCTTGTGATGTGATCTTTTGCAATAAAAACCTTTTCGGGCCATACTGGAGATCCATGGCGTGCTGGCGAATATGTACGTTTAATTAGATGGTTGAGAAAATCACTGAACACTGGAAGGGGTGCTTCCAATGATCAGCTTTTATTAATTTATGGAAAACCTTTACTCCACCCCCCCACCCAAACAACAAACAAACCCACACACGTTTCTGTTTGCTGGAGTTAGGCTTTCATTTTTTTAGTCACTTATCTAAATCCCATAAAAAATTTACTGATCCATCCAACACCATCCTCTCCACAGGCTGACAACGGTGCTGTCCAAGAACAGTTACATTGCTCCTGTATAGATAGGATGGAGGCATCAGCATAGCCTCCCCAAGTGTTCCTGGTGAAAATGAAAGGAAATAAAAAATAATAAATGCAGCAGCCATATCTAAAGATATCAATCAAAAAATCACCAGCGCCAAAAAATTTTGTGAAATTATTCCCAAAAAATGCTGCTGCTCCTTACTAATAAAGTTAAAAAAAAATAAATAAATAAATTTCTATATATATTAAATAAAACACACATATACATACATATACACACACACAGCGCAAATAAATATTGTATATACACATACACACATCTCAAAAAACTCAGGTAGTGCAGAAAAAATATTAATATTTTGTTAAGATAGTCCCACTCCAAGTAATATAATTAGGATATAGTGAATAGAATAAAGTCCTTGTTCCAAGACCCTTGACTTGTGTTATAATCACACACCACACTCACCAGATATTGGTGAATAAAACGCTTTAAATTTGGACTCAGGAATCCAAGATCCCCTTGGATCATCCTCCAATCTCAAGGTATAGGTAGAAATCCCAAATTGTAGGTAAGACTATTGTCTCTTAATGCCTCAGAAATCCAAACTGGAATTTAATCTGCCTCCAACCTCCAGGCCGACCAAAGACCACACTCCATAAGAAGATAATTTGTGCAGAAAAAAAAAAAAAAAAAAAAAAAAAAAAAAAAATTATATATATATATATATATATATATATATATATATATATATATATATATATATATATATATATATATATATATATATACACACACACACACACACACACACACACATATACACATATATATACACACACACACACACACCAAACCACTCACTTCTTAAAAGATCGGCGTGCACTCCACTCCACGTGATACGTAAGACGGCAAATGCGTCTACGCGTTTCATCCCTCCTCCAGGGCGTTTTTAATATTTTTTCTGCACTGAGTATTTTTGAGATGTATATACAATATTTATTTGTGTTGTTTTTATATATCTAAAAATAAGCAAGCTACAATAATGACTTTTGTTTTGGGGTTTAGATACACTTGAAGTACTGTAAAAGATAGATGTTCTGTTACATGGGTGTGCCTTAAGAGTGCTTTTTTGCACCTGCAATATGCTGGATCTTTGCCTGCAACATATATTATTCATCAAAGTTCAGTTGAGGGGATGTATACAGCATACAAAGCTTCCTTAGCATTTAGTATTTGGGGATTTGAAGACAGCATCTTCATTCTTTTATGCATGCATGAAAAAAAAAAATAATAATATATTGCTATGGAAATGCCTACAATTGTTTGCATTATTTTCAACCGCCAAGGGAAAAAAAAAAAAAAAAAAAAAGTGTACACCTTCCACCTTTGCAGCATATTGCATATTTGTCTTTCAGTACTACAGGTCCTCTATGTAAACTGCTTAGATGGCCATGATTTTTAGCTCTGCTCAGTCATCCCTGCTATACTGCATACCTTGGTATTTAAAATTACTATGCATCAGGGGGTCAGCAACCTGTAGATCGTGATCTACCAGTCGATTGGGACCTGACAGCCGGTAGATCGTGGTCTAGGCTTGCTGTCCCACCATCCCAGAACATCAACTAGAGTGCAACACAGAGGGACAACTTGCAAAGTTGGAGCTGTAGTAAGGAGCAAGAGCCGCATAAGCTGATGCCTCCACTGTAGGGCCGGTTCCTGTCCCATACGGAGTGATACCAACTGCACTCCACTTCTTATCCCAGCTAGCGGTCTTCAGAGTGGTGCCAGCAGCAGGAAAGAAGAGATCTTCAGGTCAGTGTGAAGCAGTACATGGGGCAGAATAGGTTGCTTTCACACTGGTGCTCTGCGGTTTACCCACACCATGAGTGCAGCACAGTGTACCTGCAGCTTTCTTGCAGGCTTGCAGCACTTAACCATAGACTTCTATTATATCCTGTGGGTTTGGTGCACTTTCTGAAAGCACACCAAAACTCCAGAACGCTAACCCAGGAAAGTCGCAGATGCACTGTGCTGCACCCGCTGTGCAGGTAAACCGCAGCACATCAGTTTGAAAGCAGCCTTATAGAGGGCTCAGAACAGTAAGGGTTCCCCTACATTTGCAGTTTGAGGGTGCTAAAACACCATAGTTAAGACAAATTAAGTGTTTTTACCATCCCCGCCCCAACTGCACCCAGTTTAGCTACAGTGACCAGAGGTGTACAAATGCCGCAGCAGCAGGAGTTATACTCCCTGGCATGGTTGAAGGGTGTAGCCACTGCCAAGCATGACCCATTCAAGTGAATGAGGTTGCTCTGCACCTTGTGCAGTACAGCAAACAAGGGGTTACAGCAGGCAGCGTTGTTGCTTTCCCACCATCTGCTTTAACCCCTTGGACCCCAAAGAAGCATGCAGTTGCAGGGCACTTAGAGTGGCCCCATTGACCTGAATGGGTCATGACTGGCAGGCTGTAGCTCCCACCAAAAGCAACAGGGGGTTGCAGCATGTGTACACCTTTAGCTGCTGCCTCAGTAGCTTAAGGAAGCAAGTATGGGGGCGGTAAAACTGCAACTCAATTGCAGGGTTTTAGCACCCTCCCAACTTTGCTAGCTCTAAGGGTGCTGCTGTCAGCTATATACAACTAAGGGCACATTAACAAGTGCAACAGGCACTGCTGCTCCTCTGAAAAACGATCCAAGTGTGAGACAAGTGGTGAGGAGGCGATATGTTGCCTCCTCACCACCTGATTGCTGTACAATGCACACGATTGCAACACGGTAGTACGGCAATTAGAGGTTTAAATGGGGGGTGAGGAGGCAACACTGTACCCAGTGATCTTTGACTTCTCCCATGTTGTTCAGGTAGATCTCCACCTCTTTAAAGGCTGCCTACTCCTGATATATACCATTCTAGATTTCTTTACCACCTGCCTTTTGAATAATTAGCATTACAAACACTGGCATTTTTCCTTCCTATAGGTTGACTATACACCTCGCCCCTGCTACCCCTGATGCCTGAAAACAAATTAGATCAGCACACTGTGCTGCGCAATACAGCTACATGGGCTCAGTTTATAACCCTTGTTACATTTTCATTACAGTATTCATTTGGCCACAGACTGGGTGTAGCGTGATTGTATGAGTGTTTTACATGCGGTTTCCTCTGACTGCTATTAGACTATTCTATTATTATGTGTGTTTTCTGACAGTGTATCAAAGATGCAGCATGCAGGACTTTGAGGAGCCTTCATGAAAACAAGCAAGTCTAATAGAGGTCTATAGAAACCGCACAATCGTGATGCGGTAAAACCCCAGCTCACCGGTGTGAACCCACTTTTAGGCTAGGTTTGCATTGGTACGGTTCTGTGTGCTGCGTTTGCACAGGCATAGCATCCTATTCAATTGAATGGGCTCGTGCCTGTGTGTTCCTGCTGTTAAAAAGATTCCTGCATTATTATTTTTTTTTAAATGCAGCCACAAGAAAACCACATGGTGGAGGAAACTGGACCTTGTTTTTCAGTGCGTGGGAATGCCATTAAGAGTTAGGCTCCACTCAAACCTGAGCGTTTTGTAGTTTGCAGCTCCACAATGCTCAGAGAGGACAATAAATAAATAAAAAAAAAAAAAAAAAAAAAAAAAAAAAAGGGGGGGGGGGGGGGGGGGGAGCTCAGTTCGGGCAGAATGCTGCTTTTTGAAGCACCCCTCCCCCATGTACTGAAAAGCACAAATTGGGCATTTATATACATTTTCTACAGTGACCCACAAAGAAACGATCAAATATTGCCATGAAATAATCAAAAATCCATTTTGGTCAGCATTGCCAAGCAAGATGGAGGAGATGGTGTTTCTTTTTGATCCCATGACCTTTATCTGGATGGTGAGTGAGCATTTGTATGATCCTCAAAACTACCATTACAAGTACTGAGAGAGCAAGACGGGGGCATGGGAGCAGATTGACAGTTTTTTCCAATTGGTAAGATCAATGTTTTGCATTTGTTTAGCAACAATACTTTATGGTCTCCCTCACTGGTTGCAACCTGTGTATTAGTTTGCTTACCATTAGGGATGCTTTTTTTAAATATTGGGGTCCTCCACAGCCTGCCTGACACCACCCCCCACCCCAAAGAAAAATATTAAAGCGATATGCTATACCTAAAAAAATGCACACATTATTAAAAAAAAATCATTGATTTTTATTATACATTTTTATTAGTATTTTTGTTTTTAAGAAAAATATGATACGCTTAAATATGAATGCAGCCATAATGGTCGCCCCGCATATTTTCTTTAAAGCAGCAGATTGTGTGCAGCTACAGGAATACAATTTACATGCATTCCACACCAATGTGAACCATGCCTTAGTCTGTGCATGGAACAACAATACACATCAGGCAGATAAATGAACAGTATTTTTAAAACACATTAAACTTTCCCTTAAAGGATTATGTATGGGAATGTATGCGCTAGCCTGGAGTTCTGCTTTAATCACTGCAAATTTGAATGTGCAATCCTTCCAACTAGCCGATTAGTGTCACGGTGATTATGACAGTTAAAATTTACATGAAACAAAATATTACTTCAAAGATTTTTCTCCCTCGAAGGAGCCAATTAACAATCATGCATGGCACAGAAACAGACGAAGACACCAGAACATGAAAACCATTCTGATCAGAGAGACCAGTGGAAGATAGGCACTGCATGGAAAACAGGCACTGCATGCATAACAGATGGAACTGCATCAAATCAAGTTCCTGCGCAAAACAAAAAAGGTGTAGGACAAGGATTTAAAGAGAAAATTCCCAGAAAACATCACACAATATACTGTAGTCTAGGAAAGTATCTGAACATATTAGGAACATCAGATGAAAAATTCAGAAATTAAAAATGAATAACCCTGCAATAATGTGCTTTAGTAAAAGTTCAACTGCAGCCAAAATCTTTGTTTAGCACATTGATAAGGTCAAGATCCTGTCATTTTTACAGCTGTCTGTATTACACTAGGCTGAATAAAGGCAATGTAAATGCATACAAAAATAATGCACAAACACAATACTGCAAAAAAAAAAAAAAAAAAAAAAATGCATGCCATTCATTGGTAATGGAACCTTAAACATGGCAAGCAAGATGCATGGTTTTCTGAATGAAAAAAAAAAAAAAATGAAACAAAAAACACCAAACACCATGCAGCAAATGCCACAAAAAAGAAAGGCTAAAAAAATAAATAAATAAATAAAATAAACTTCGTTGCTGCGTTTGTTGAGTGTAGGACAACCCATTGAAATGAATGAGTTGCTCTACATGAGAAAACACAAAGTACAAGCACCGGACTACATAACATGAATGGGGGCATAAAGGGTGTGGAAACCATGAGCCTCTGAGGCCAAGGGTGTACCCATTTTACAGAACAACATTACATTGATCGATATTTTGTTGAATAAAAGGATTGAAAAGGCAAAACATTTGCCTTGTGTGTTATACAAGTATATCACCTTTAACTGCAGGTACTATGGTATCATGTGGTAGAGGACCTCTACTTAACCCCAGGCCACTAAAGAAATGTGCGCAAATAAAATAAATAAATATGGATGTAGGTTTTACTTCTGCTTACAGCAGAGTGTTACATACTGTAGATCAATAAAAAAAAATTAAAATTATATACTGTATACATATGTACATGCACTAATTGCCATCCCTCTGGGTACTGTGCAAATTACTTTGAGAGTAAAAACTACCACATGTATGAACCACAGTCAATATACGCCAGTAAAGAGATTAAAGAAAATCTATTTAAAAAGTCACCGATGTGATTTAAAAAAAAAAAACAATTTATTATATATATATTTATTTATATTGGAGGCAGCCATCCTCCAACCTGTGCTTCATACAAGTTCTCTGGGAGTCATTGCACATAGTCTCACTGCCCCACAACTAGTACACAACACGAGTCAGGCAATGACTTCCCATCATCAGCCTAGTCACCACAGTGTTTTCCCTTTAAACCTCAGGAGAAGGTAGATGCATTCTATTCCACCTTCCTATCCCCAGGTGACGTGTAATTTTTTTTGGAGTATATTGTGTGTTCTGTAGTGTTTGAACCAAGCAGTCCTCAGGCTAGTTAAGTGCTTTAGAAACAGCAGAGATGTTACAACACAACAACAGATGCCGATGTGTTCTCTGCCAAGTTTCAGAGAATCAGACAAAATGTGACAGTATTCTTTTTTTCACAATTCAATGTGTAGATATAAAAGGAGTCTAGTACATACATTATAAGAGCTTATTCTTATGAGGTTCATTAATTCTTGGCCCCTTAGGGACCCATAATGTTCCTAATATGTCAGGAATAGTTTTCCAGGTGGAGGCCACTGACATTTTTTTCCCTACTCATCTTTTCTGAATGTTTTTTACTAGTTTTGCATTTGGCTAGGATCAGTGTCACTACTGGTAGCATGAGGTAATACCCGGACCCTACAGAGGTTGCACAGGCATCCAAACTCCTCCAAGATGGCACATCAATATGTTCCATTGCCAGGAGGTTTTCTGTGTCTCCCAGCAGAGTCTCAAGAGCATGGAGGAGATTCCAGGAGACAGGCAGTTACTCTAGGAGAGCTGGACAGGGCCGTAAAAGATACTTAACCTAGAAACAGGATGAGCACTGCCAGAGCCATACAAAATGACCTCCAGCAGGCCACTGGTGTGAATGTCTCTGACTAAACAATCAGAAACAGACTTCATGAGGGTGGCCCGAGGACCCAAACCTCTTCTAGTGGGCAATTACTAGTGGAAGAAAAGAGAAACAGACTACTTGCTGTGGAATACAGTAAGTTATATTCTCTATTAAACATACATTTATGTAATTGCTTCTACATGTGCTTCTTTTGCTGTCCCATACCTAGAAGCTGCAGCTTCTTTTGCTGGCCCTGTGCTCACTGCACGGCACCATACAACTTGATTGGCATTTGCCATTGAACGCCAGAATTGGCAGGTACGCCACTGGCACCCTGTGCTTTTCAGATGAGAGCAGGTTCACCCTGAGCACATGTGACAGAAATGAAAGGGTCTGGAGAAGCCGTGGTGAATGTTATGCTGCCTGTAACATCATTCAGCATGACTGTTTTGGTGGTGGGTCAGTGATGGTCTTGGGAGGCATATCCAAGGAGGGAAGCACAGACCTCTACAGGCTAGAGCTTCCTCCTGGTGCATGACAATGCCCGGCCTCATGTGGCAAGAGTATGCAGGCAGTTCCTGGAGGATGAAGGAATTGATATCATTAAACGGTCCCCATGCTCCCCTGACCTAAACCCAATAGAACACCTCTGGGATATCATGTTTCGATCCATCCAATGCCACCAGGTTGCACTTTAGACTGACCAGGAGCTCAGTTATGCTCTGATCCAGATCTGGGAGGAAATACCCCAGGACACCATCCGTCGCCTCATTAGGAGTATGCCCCGATGTTGTCAGGAATGCATACAAGCACATGGGACCATACAAACTGAGTACCATTTTGACTTGCTGTAATGACATGTCAGCAAAATGGACTAGCCTGCTGCATTTTTTCATTGTGATTTTTGGAGTGTCTTTGAATTCAGTCATTTGTAGGTTGAAAATTTTCATCAAACAATGGGGCATCCTTACGATCCTTACCCGGTCCATATTAGTATAGATATCCAGCATGATATTTTTCCCCATTGAGATCTGATGTGCTTTCAAAATGTTCCTTTCATTTTTTTGAGCAGTGTATTTGCATACTTCACCCCTCTCCCTATACGTGGGAGATAATGATTTCTGTTTTTTTATATGTACTTTGTACCTGCAACATATATGAAACAAAATATGTACTTTTGAAAACCTTTTTAAAAAAAACATTAAACCACACACTCCTACTATAGGCAGCAACGTTTTTTGGCAGAAAGACACTTTGACAAATGGCAGTGTGTCAAAAGTGCCTCTTATCTAGAACACAGCTAGCTAAACTCCATGGCTGTAAACCACTAATTAGTCTGGTTCCAGGGGGTCTGCTTGAAAACCATCCTCTGCCCGATCATAAAACAATAACTCAGTCAGTCAGTCATGACCTGTTAGGCCATTAGAGCTAGAGTGCCATAAAATGTACATTCCACGAGTCATTTTTCATACAAATTCATACACTTCAGCAGGAACTGACCACATTACTATGAAGTACATATTTGGATAGGTAATTTTAAGAGGAGTCAAACGAGACCTTGCATTACTATATCAGTACCTACAAAAGAACCTAAAGCAGTCTCTTTTATCCGGAGTGGCAAAGATATGCTAAAGTTTGGTATCTTTAATATTTAGAATTATATTCTAAATGCAATCTGCCAGTTGCTAGGATGCTACCTGTACCTATTGAAGGTTATTGACCTTAGTATGAAATTGTAAGGGATTTGGTCATAACCTTGGTTACCGCCTAACATCCATCCCCAAATGGGATGATTGGACATTTGTTCTCAGGAGACACCCCTTTGAGATGATAGAAAAAGCCTGCCAGTCTGGAGAAAAATGAGCTCCCCTTTTAACATCGATCAGGAACCACCTAAGACTTGAGAGCCAGAGCAGCCTTTTGTTCGGACGAATGGACTCTGCTCAAACAAAGGACCTTTGCAAGTATTCTGCCTTCTGAAACTTCTCTTTTATTTCTCTGTTGTTTTATTGCTCTCTTTATATATCTTTGTTACATCTTTTTCTGTAAATATTTTAATTGCACCATTTTGACCTTTTTAGTAATAAATCCTATTTTCTGAAAAGTGTTGAACTGTCTCTAAAGCTTTTAATGAAAACTAAAGAATCCCTGTCTCTGGAGAGTACTACTGTATGTAATAATCCTCTGAATACATCTGTCTGTGGTGACAGTGTGTTACAGATGCTCATACTAATATTATAGTGTTACTGCTAAGATTTGTGAGTTTCTTCCTCTGTCAAAAGGTTGAGGTGGCAGTGTGAAGGGTTAATTGCGTAATTAACCTGACCCAGTAACAATCGCTCTCAGGCTGCTGGCACATAGATTGTGGTCCCGCGAGCTGGAAAATCTTTGTGCAGGGTACAGCTGAAAGCGGCATTGTTACGCAAGTGATAGCGCGGTGCGAGATCGGCTGGTCCTTCGGTCACAAGTTGGTGAAAAGGGCTGGGTTCTGACACCGTGTACCGTCACACCATGGACTGTCTAAAAGGAGCGTATACTTCTCTATCACAGCAGTGTGATCCTGTCAAGGAAACAAACCTAAAAAATCCAAAACATTTTTAAAAATCAAGCTGGCAATGTCAGCTTTGATATTGCTCTCATTACTGGCTATCTTTAAAGCCTCAGCCAGATGCAGCTCATCCCCATACTACAGTGAAGATGCACAGACTTGGCTTTTCTCTTTATAGTGCTAGTACACAGCACAGGAGCCAGAAAGGGTAGCCAATGGAACTGGTGGTTTTTTTTTTGTATCTTTACACCCAGTGTGAATGGAGCCCAAGTCCTGGTTCACACTGGATGCAACTTGGAATGCGATTTGCATGCCCTGCGACTTGCATGCCAAGTCGCACCCTATTGTCCGCAATTGGAGTGGTCATATTGGTGCAGTTCCCACTTGGTCGGAGCCACATCTAATTGCAAAAGTAGTACATGCATTATATATCAGAGGTCTTGCAAATCACACCTGAAATCAGCGGGTACCCCGACTTTGAAATCGGGAGACTTCACTGTACATACGATTTCAAAGTCGGGCTTGATGTGAATTAAGGGTAAGGCCCCTTTCAGACACAGCAGTTCCATCAGTGATCCACCTGCTTAGCGGGGGATCTCTCCACTGATGCCCGCTGAGCAGGCGGATGACAGGTCTCTGCCCGCTCTGCTACTGCAGAGCAGACACAGCCACTGCCCGCTAATTTAAAATAGGCCGGACGGATGAAAACAGACCGCCTGTCCGTTTCCACCGAATTGTCATCTGATCCGCTGGACAGATGGGGAACCATTTTTGGCATACAGGAATGGATCGGATGCCGGCGGGAGTCAGCAGACTATTATCCTCCGACACCCGCCGGTCCATAGAAGTCTATGGATGGACCAATCTGAGAAACGAACAAGTGGACCCCATTATTCTGCTCATGTGAAAGGGGCCGAAGGCTTCCCATACAGGTAATTTGCTTTGAAACAGATTGCCTTTAACACCGAGAAACTTTCTAAATGCATGTATATCTGTTTGTTGTTACTACTGTGTAAATAGGGCTGTCAAATAAATATAGAAAGATTCAAATCAGAGATATCATTACTAAAATGGCCTTCTAGCGGAAAACATGTCTAGCAGCGACAATTGCCAACAATCTTCCTAGGCTCTCAACAGAAGCTCATTAAAATGCTGAGAAGCAGATAACCTTTCCCTACAAAGAGAAAATAATGACTTACATCCCCCTGACCTAAACAAAAATTCATTTCCAGCAACATAAAATACTCGGAAAATATCACAGGAGGAACACAAACTACATATCTGCTAGCAATAAGGAGAAATGTCTAACTGCTCACCTACAAAAATAAACACTAAAATTAGTAAAGTTTCTCACCACATTACAAACTCCATGCACGCTAGCTTAATAAACGCTCCTAGCAGCAGCTTTGGAGAGTTTTTTTTTCTGCCTCTAGAAGCAAATGGTGTTATCGTATGTGTCCATGCACAATATTTTAGTCTAAGCTTCAGCATTTAAAAGCAGAAAAAAAAGAACACCAAACCCTGAATGCTCCTAAACGCTTCCAGTTTCTAGATAAGGAGCAGGATAAGTTTACCCTTCAACAAAAATAACACCCTGAACATGGGTGCAACATATGAAAGGTGTATTTATCCTGTAACAACCAGTGAATAGCTGGTTGTTAAGGAGCGGGCCGGCAAGCCAACTGCCACGTCCTTAACAACAGGTGACTGGATGTCAGACCCTTATCCGAGCATGCAGCCCGATAGGCCATCGCCCCCTCTCCTCAACCCTACCAAGACACATGCCCTCAACATTGGGGGGATGCTTCCCCTCGCCTCCCCAAGAGCACCTTGTCCCCATGTTGATGAGGACAAGGGCCTCTTTCCCACGACCCTGGGCGGTGGTTGTGGGGGTCTGCGGGCGGGGGGGCTTATTGAAATCTGAATCTGGCCCCCAGATCCCATCTCCACTATGTGAATGAGTAAGGGGTAAATAAATAATAGTACAGATACCATTTTCAACAAGTTTTTTTTTTTTTTTTTTTTTTTAAATAAAACACAATGATGTCCCCCTTCAGTGTGCATTACAATTACATCACACAGTAGCATCACCCCCCCTGCCCCAAAGCACACCCATCATGGCCTGGAGGGGGTATTGCGCTCGCTCATCTTTCCCCCTTTCCCGGCTTGCCAGGCTGCGTGCTCGGATAAGGGTTTGATATGGATTTTGAGAGGATTTTTATTTTGTGTTAGGTTCCCCTCAAAATCCATACCAGACCCAAAAGGGACCGCCATGTCGATTTTTGTCTGGAATTTTAATTGCCGGCAATTTTTGTTTACACAAGAACAGCTGATGAGTCCTCGATTGTTAAGTATGCTGTCAGCTGGCTCGCTCCTTAACCAGCTAAAGGACAGCAAAACACCGGTACAAAAAACGCAGGCAAAACTGCCACTAATATTCGTTTTTTATCCAGCGTTTGTCTTTTTTCAGCTCCTAGTTTGCATGGAGCCTTAAAGCATTAATAAAGTCACAAGCATTAATAGCTCGATAGAAAGGTATATTATATTTACTTGTTTAAAAAAAAAAAAAAAAAAAATTTAAAAATTTTACATATCTTCAGTTGCTTCCTGGTTTTTGTCCTAGGCCAAAATGGTGTCAGAGTCTTCATGGCATTTTTTTTTTCCCTTTCATCCTGTCTGCATGCCTGAGCTAAAAAGGCAGATGGATTCTAAATAAATATACAAAAAGATCCTCCTGCGCTTAATGGAGTGCCTATGGTTGGAAGCAGCTGGCACTCAAATATAAACAAGTGAATAAATAATAAAAAATAATGCTTATAAGTATAACAAAGTAACACACGAATGGTCAAAAGCAGCCAAGATACTATTAGTACATATAAAAAGTGACTAATAATATAGAACAATAAGTGTGCCACCCTCACTCCCACTCTGTAGGGTGACCAGTGGGTAAAAATATTCCAGGTGGGTATGCACAGTTCATAAATAGTAAGTGATGGTGTTCAACACAGTAAAAATTCATGCATTGTGCGTGAACACACAAAACTTCCAGTGCTGGTGAATGACTCTCCTCCTATGGCTGAATTGCCTCCTCACCTCCACTCTGCGGCCCAATGAGCCAATGCGCCTTCAAGATCACGAAGGATCTTCCTCCAATGCTGTCAGGTAGGCTCCTCCAGACCTCTCATCACATGGGGATAATACACTAGATGTCCTGGCTCCTGATCTCTGCTGAGTACACCACTTATCCAGATAATGCAAATATAAGGAGACACTCTGATAATGTAGTATGCCAAAGTAAAAGTGCTTGGATCGTAACAAACTGGCACTTACATTTCAGTTGTCATATTGCACAGTTCTCCCCCCCAAGCATGGGTGTTCTGCGATGGCGGCCGTACCGGAAGTACGTCACCGCTGACCGGATACTGCGTCCTTGCTTATCTATGCGTTACGTCACAGTTCGCGTGACTTAATCAGGATATTGATGAGCCTACCTGACAGCATTGGAGGAACATCCTTAGTGATCCTGAAGGCGCATTGGGCCGCAGAGTGGAGGTGAGGAGGCAATTCAGCCATAGGAGGAGAGTCATTCACCAGCACTGGAAGTTTTGTGTGATCACGCACAATGCATGAAATTTTACTTTGTTGAACACCTTCACTTACTATTTATGAACTGTGCATACCCACCTGGAATATTTTTACCCACTGGTCACCCTACAGAGTGAGAGTCAGGGGGGCATGTTTGTTATATATTATTAGTCACCTTTATATGTACTAATAGTGTCTTGGCTGCTTTTGACCAGTCGTGTGTTACTTTGTTATACTTATAAGCATTTTTTATTATTTATTCACTTGTTTATATTTGATATAAGTCTGTGATTGAGCGCTGCACTACCTTTTTTGCATTTTTTGGATTCTAAATAAATCATCTGCCCTTATTCAAGACAGAAGATGCCACAGCTAGAAATGCTAGGGGTGTTTTTCAAAATGATTTTTCAAATACAAAATAAAGCATGGAGACATGGATGGTTAGCTTTTAATAATAAAAATGAATTAAGCATTTTCAGTTTGTGGTGCTCGGATACAGTTTTGTACCGCTGATCCTCCTTCTCCTCCCCCTACCATTTTTGACACTTTACTTTTGGGGGGGGGGGGGGGAATGGGTACCTATTTCTGGCAGATACCTGCTCCCACTTTCATTGGAATAGCCTAGGCAATGATCAGACAATCAGTGCAGTCTATGCCAAAAGCATTCAGCACCATACTGAAAGATCAGTGTCGAAATTAAATAATTAGATTAAAATTGAAAAAAAGAAAAAAAAAATGGGGGAAAAAAAAAGGGAAAAGGAATGGAGTTATAGTATCTAACAGATTTATATGCTCAGCTGCCCTCTCTCTTGTTTTACATAATACATTAATGATGTGTTCAGTGATAACTTCAAACTAGTTTCACGCTTTAGCAACGAAAGGCATAGCAACTGAATGAAAGAGCAAACCTGCTGCAAATAGTTTCCAAATAATCAGTATGCCAACCGTTTCCTGAAGTTGAACTGCAATTCCCGGCTCTACAGATGGGTATAATTTTACAGATGGGTAAACCAAGACGTCAATAAAAGTAACTTACTCACAGTTAATGAGAAAGGAGCCAGCAGGACATGGACTGTAATTTTTGGATTAATTTGGATGGGTGATAACACCCTGAGGCAAACTTGAGGAAAAAAACGAAGAAATTACCACAAGTCATTATTTTAAAAAAAAATAAATGAAAAATATTACATTTCTTTTACTGTAGTATTCATCATTGAAATGTTGCACTACAATTAAATTGGACCTAAAAAAAGAGAACATCTAGAAATGTGCCTAGTATCCTGCAAGATTTAGGTAAGCTATAGACTGCAATTTTCTTTCCTTCAACCACGGGTTGATACAGCCGCTCCCACCCCCTGTACAGCCCAGTGCTCCAGTGAACTCTGGAGGGGCAGAGCAGAGAGCCGGTGACTTACAGTCACCAGCTTTCTGTTCATTGAAGACTGAGAACTGAGCGATGAGGACATTGATCAAACACTTCTCGATCTTAGATCCAGTGGGGGACCGATGCTGCATCCGTCTAGGTAATTATGATTGTTTTTTGTAATCCTGAACTTCTCTTTTAATTAAAACTAATGAACCAATTTAAATTAAGCTTTCTGTATTTTGCTTTTAATGTATACATGTTTTTAAAATAAATTTGTTTTATCATATACTGCATGTTTTATCCTCGGGGTACTGGTAAAATCCATTTCCCCTTATAAGAGGGTTTTTTTTTTTTTTTCGATTGATTGGAATGTGGTATCCCCTCTATCCTGTTGCTCCCTCACTCACCCACCAGATATTTTGGTTTTGGAGAAATTATTATTTTTGCATCTGTCACCACAGGGACATCGGAGATGATGCAAAGACCTGGACTACCACAATTGCCACCTCCACACAGAGTACAGGTCAAGGTACAGTAGGTCAGTACCTTGGGAAATGATCAGCTGCAGGGAGCCCACAGACAGACAATGGTGACATGTCCTTCGCTCTCTTCTTGTCATATTTGTAATAGCTTCCACAAGTCGGGGTCCTCTCCAAGATGCAACGCATAGTGTGGACTGCACAAAAGTCACTACCCAAAAGCAAAAGCTTTGGCATCTTCTCTCCTAGTTCTGTATATAAATATGTAAACTCTTCTGTGAAAATACAGACAGCTACTTATGACAAATATCATTATAAAGGAAGCAGGCACATGGCACTGGGACCATTATTCCAGTAACAAATCACACAGGTAAGTACAGTTAAGAGAGTCACAACTCTGATAAAAAAGGGACCACTGGCTCAGCTTAACAAACACTACTTGGCAGTAAGGCCTAGTTGACACTGGCTTTGAAATCAGGCATTTGAGGGGCGTTTTTAAACGGAAATTGAAATGATACTATGGGCAGCACATCATGCTGTTCACATTATCAAACTATGAAGAGTTAGCGTCACGTCAAAATTTAAGCCTCATATCAAGTCAGGAGAAGTTGGAGACATTCAACACCTCCCATTCAAGTCTATGGTGATGTTCCTCAAATACCCTGGTAGGCCTTTGCGGGGCATTAATATCATTAGAGTTTATTATAGGCATTTGTGGTGCAGTTTTAATGCTTGTAAAATGCCTCAAACCCGTGCATAGGGCGGGAGCTTATAAAATGCCCATACTAACGCTATAAAGGACATTTTTGAAGAGTTAGGCATTTAGTCAAGCGTGAATAAGCCCTAAAGCTATGGTTTGGAATTAAAAAAGGTACTTGTCGATAAGTTCTAGAATACAAGGCCTAATCATGTATAGCAAGGAGAAGAAGAGCATGTTTCTACATGTTGAGCTAGAAAGCTGGATCCATCCAAGAAAAAGAAAGTTTATTTTTTCAGTGGAAATACATTCCCTTCAATTAAATTCAGTGGAAGGATTCTATCAAACTTAAGCCAGCCATAGACGGTTCAAATGTCGGCCGTTTCAACAGGGACCAGCCAGGATTTGAACCATGCATGAGCAGGCTGAATGTACCCGAGTTGATCGATCAACTTGGGTACAACCAGCCTGTTGGATTTTGTATGTGATTACTGCTAGCAGTTATAGCCACTAGCAGCAATAACTGTTCTCCCGGCAGGAATGGCTCTCTCCATCCCCCTGCTGGGAGAAGACAATGGCTCTGCAGGAGGGGTTGCAGAAAAGAAAATTGCTCCATATATGATTGGCTTTAGACCTCATTAGATTCATCAGGTTTTTGTAAACAAAGATATATTGGTTTGTTAGCTTTGTTACCTTTTTAATGTCTTGTCTGCGGTTGTGCTGAAAGTTCTTTGATGCATAGCTCCTCTGAGCAAGTTTTCAACAACAAAACGCAGAGCATTATTTCCTCTTCCATCATAGAGATTACATTGTTGCCCTGTTCCACCAAGTCAAAGACTTTAGCCTCAGAAGTCCATGGTTTAGGAATAAATGCATGGAAAGACAATGGTTATGTTATCCCTGTGCCACCAAAATAAAGCTGGGTATACACTTTGGGTTTTTTCCCCTTTAACCAGCAGATTGAATGAAAAATTAAATAGGACAGATAGCTGCATCCACACAGGCGATGTGGATGCAGGGATTTCTCCCATTGTAAGAATACACAGATCAGCACTGCAGCCATTGGTCATTACACCAGCTTCTGTTGAACAGACAGGGATAGACATTTACCTAAAGCTGGCCAGTTTAGTAGGAACCGTCCAACTTTCGGTATGTGTATACCAAGCTTAAAGCAGAGGGCACAGCTAGGATTCAATCAAATGTTTAATATTAATAGAGAGTCAAAAGATTATGCCAGCCATAATGTGTATGCTGTAGGAAAATAGTTCACAATAGCAGGTTCATTGATGCAAAAAGGAAAAAAAACGCAGTTATTTACCTGTTAACTGTATTTCCAGGAATCTTCTAGGACAGCTCACTTGAGAGATAGGCTCCTCCCAGGAAACACCCGCTCCACCTTTTTCCTCTATAAGTAGCCTCTCTCCCAGGGGACCCTCAGTATAAGAATATGACCGAAGGCCTAGGAGAAAGCATAAAAATGGTAGTAGAGACACAATGACGATTTCAAGCATGACGAAACCCTAGTACATAATCACACAGCAATCGGGAGGGAGTTACGCTGTCCTAGAAGATTCCTGGAAATACAGTTAACAGGTAAATAACTGCGTTTTCCCGAGTCATCTTCTAGGACAGCTCACTTGAGAGGAGTAGAATAGAAATACATGCTCTAGGGTGGGCCCTTTGTTCGTAGGACCTTCCTGCCGAACACCTGGTCCTTGCTGCCGATTAGGTCAAATCTGGAGTGTCTAGCGAAGGTTGCGAAACTGGACCATGTTGCGGCATTGCAGATCTGTCCAGGGGAGGCCCCCGCCTTTTCCGCCCAGGTGGCTGCGGTGGCCCTGGTCGAATGCGCCTTTAGGCTGGCCGGTGGTAACAGACGCAGCTCTATAACCTTCAGAAATGGCCTCTCCTACCCATCTTGTGATGGTGCCTTTGGAGGCACTGTCCCCCTTCCTTGGATCATCAATTCTGCTGTAGTCTCCCTCCAGGGATGGTATTATTTCTTCCTGCGACTTATGAGAATGTGACGCAACCTTAGGTAGAAACGCCGGATCCGTGCGGAGGATGGTTCTGTCCCGCAGGCTAGTGCAGTATGGTTCTATTACCAACAGATCTTGCAGTTCGCTGACTCTGCGGGCAGACGTAATTGCTACAAGCAGGATGGTTTTAGGAGTCAAAAAGTCTAAAGGAGCACACCTCCAAAGGCTCAAAAAGGTTCTTGCTGAAAAAAACTCGTCAGAACTGTGCCCAGGTCCCATGTAGGGTGCTTCGGCGTGGGCAGGACTCGGCGCCTAGAGATACCTCTCAGGGACCTGATTACTAATGGGTCTGCCGCCAATCCTAATTCCAGAAAGTTTGATAGTACTGCTACCTGCACCTTAAGGGAATTTGCAGCCAGGTTCTTATCTACCCCGGCTTGGAGGAATTCCCATGCTGTATGTAAGATGGGAGCCCCCGGCGACCCATTCCTATCTTTCCAGGCGGAGAACTTCTTCCAAGTTAATCATATACGGTGTTTGTCGATTTCTTCCTTCTGTCTAAGACGGTGGCGACCACTTTCTCTGACAGGCCTTTCCTGGCTAGCCTGTCCCACTCAGAAGCCACGCTGCTAGGGAGAGTTCTCCTGGGTGAGGGTGTAGCACCTCCCCTCGCCCCCCCGTAAATCGTGTGAGGGCGGTATCATCCATGGGTCCGTTGAGCTTACTTCCTTCAGCTGGGCAAACCATGGCCCTTTGGGCCAAAACGGTACAATCAGGATGACTTTGGCTTGGGATGACTGAATCTTCTGCATCACTTCCGGCAACAGTCTGAACGGAGGAAACCCATAGAGAAGGGCTCCCTCCCAATGCGGGGCTAATGCATCTCTCCCTGCATTCCTGGGGTCCTTCTGCAGGCTGCAGTACCTCCCCAGTTTTGTATTTTGGCTGTTGGTGAAGAGATCCGCGGAGGGAGTGCCCCATCTGGCGCAGGTTTGATTGAATGCTGTACGGCTGAGGCACCACTCTGTTTGAGTGACCTCTCTCCGGCTCATTTGGTCCGCCAACTGTTTGAGATATCCTTTCAGATGCGCTGCTATGATGGACTCTAGGTTTGTCTCTGCCCAGCTCAGGAGGGTTTCTGCCAGATCCATCAGTCTCGGGGCCCTCGTGCCCCCCCTATCTGTTCAAGTACGTGACAACCGTTGTGTTGTCGGATAAGATCTGAACTTCCTTCCCCTCTCGTACCCTGGAAAGCCAACAATTCCTTGTAGTTTGATGATCTGTCCGAGATTTTCGCGTCCCACCTGCCCTGGGCCAGGCGGTCTTCCATGTGAGCACCCCACTCAGACATACTCACATCTGTGGTGATTCTTTCCGGGCTGACCTGCAGCCATTTTCTCCCAGCCTCTAAGGTGTGGATGTTCTCCCCCCCCCCCCTTTAGCGAATTCCTCATGCGTGTGAGGCGGATCCTGGAATCTAAGGCTGCTTGGCTGCCATCCCAGTGGGAGAGGACATGGTCCTGCAGTATTCTGGAGTGAAACTGTGCCCATTGCACTCCGGGTATGGCAGCTGTCATGCGCCCCACTAACCTCATTGCAGCACTGGCATACTAGGGCCAATTAACCTACCAGCATGTCTTCGGAGTGTGGGAGGAAACCCACGCAGTCACAGGGAGAACATGCAAACTCCAGGCAGGTGGTGCTGTGGCTGGGATTTGAACCAACGACCCGAGTACTGTCAGGCGGAAGTGCTAACCATTTAGCCACTGTGCTGCCCATCCGTGCAGGTCGCCATCCCCCGTTAGGTATAAGCAGGTATTCTTGGAATCCAGGGCATACCTCAGATACGTGATCCTCTGGGAGGTATTAGCTGGGATATTCCCCCCCTATTGATTAGCCATCCCAAGTACTCTGGGAAGGAATTTGTGCACCGTACGTGGGATTCCACACCCCTCTCTGTATTTGCAAATAAAAGTAGCGGTTCTGCTCGGACATTGGTGAATATCCTTGGAGCTGATGACAGACCGGAGGGGAGTGCATGAAAATGGGAGTACCCAGAGGAAACCCCTGCAAGCGCGGGCGAACACTCAAACTCCATGCAGGGGGCGCCACGGTCGGGGACCGAACCCACAACCCATACACCGCAAGGCAGACGCGCCAACCACTATGGCTCAGGAGAGACCAGAACTCCTGGACTCAAACAGTCTGAGAGTCTCTGCCACCAAAGGGGCTGGGATTACAGATGCACGCCCCTGCATGCTGCCTCCGTTGAACTGAAATAGAATTGTTGCCCCTGCGCCTTCCAGCGCAACCCTGAGAAACTTCTCTGATTCCTCCCTTATCGGGACATGCAGATATGTGTCCTTCAAATCCATCCAAGCCACAAATACGCCCTGGTGGCAGTAGTTCTGTTCACTGTGTGTATGGTCTCCTTGCAAAACTTTTTTTTTTTTTTTTTTTTTTTTTTTTTTTGTTTTTGTTTTTGGTCCCACGAACTCATTCCCCTTTTTCAGGTTGAGTATCATTCCGCAGGTACCCAACGCCTTCCTTCTAAGGAAGAAATGGGAGTAGAAAACCACTCCCCCTCTCTTCCTCCTCCAGCTGGCAAATTACATTCTGCCCGAGCATCCCATCCAGGAGGTCTACTAACATGTCCGCTTTTCCCCTGTCCTTTGGCAGGGGTGTTGCGAAGAACCTTTGAGGGGGGGCTTGAGAACTCTATTCTGTAGCCATTCGGAATGCATCTAAGATAAAGTGTTCCGAGTGATTTTTAGCCACTGTATGTGGAAGTGTCCCAGCCTTCCTCCCACTTGGCTCCTCCGGTCACTTGGACCGGTTCCTGGATCTATTCTGGTTGGGGTTGAAGAGGAAGTCTTCCATTCCCCTTGACTAATCCTTGATCCCCAGCCTGTGCCTAGTCTCCTTTTGTCGTATTTAGAGGCAAGATCCCCCTGCCAAGATTCTAACCAGATAGCTCTTCTGGCAGAATTTACAAGCGCAGTAGACTTTTGCTTGTAAATCAAATAGCTTCCATCGATGCGTCTGCAGTGAAAGCCACAGTTTCCCCTAAGACCGGCAGCGACTCCTGGATCTCTCCCGCCGAGGCGCCTTGTTCTAGAAAGGGGAGCATCTGGCCTTGGGCAAGTTAAGAGTAGATTTTGTGCCTGAGCCTGGGTTTGAACCTGGGCCTTTTTGCAGTGATAGACTAAGTTGCTTCTCTCTGAGCCACACGGAATGCTGTCCCCACGGTGCAGCATCTTCTTCCTTGAATGGGAATCCCCACTTGAGGTATTTGGGAAAGAGCCTCCTTTTCCGGCTCTTCCCATTCCCTTCTGATGGAGGACCATAAAGTAGAATACGCATGGACTGCGTGGCCGCTCTTCCCCTTTTTTTTTTTTTTTTTTTTAAGACCTGCATACAGCTGGTCATGGAGGGAGAGATCCGGTTGTTCCTCCTCCAGGTCATCTCCCTGAGGTGCCTGGTTGGGGCTTTGTCCTGGGCGGGACCCGGACTCTTAGAAATTAATGCATGTACAGGGAGAGCATGCAAACCATGCAAAGCATGCAGGAGGTGTCATAGTCGGGAATCAAACCCACAACCCATTCACTGCAAGGCAGACATGCTAACCACCAAGCCTCTGTGCCACCCCCCTGTGGGCCCACCTGGGGATGAGGAACATAGGGCGCCCATCCGCCGTGCAGCCCCCTTGGGGCCCCTACGTGGCCCCCCAGCACCCAGAAAGCCCCTAGGTAGTGTAGGGAAGAAGGGCAGGGGGGAATGAGAGGGCGGGCGGGGTGGTTGTGGCAGCCAAAAAGGCCCTTACCTGCTGCAGGCCTCCCCCAGCCTTGACAGATCTGCCTCCATCCTTGCCTCGAACTCCCCCTTGGTGCGGCTGTTGAGCAGGGCTTAGCGGGCTCCGCCCTCTCCCTGGGGTCCTCATGCGCCGGCCTCCCTCTCACGGCCGCCGGTGGAAGAAGCGGCCGTGGTGTGGGCGAGTTCTACGGCCCGCCGCCCATAGCCCACATGGCGGCAGCGCCGCTTCCTGTTCCTGCGCCGGAAGTGACGTCACTTCCCGGCGCCCGGAAATGACGCGACTCCGGCGTCCTTCCGACCACCGTCCATGCTGCAGAGATCCCGGAAAAGGTAAGCTCACCTCAGCCCAAGGGAAAGGCAATCCTGCCCAGGTCGGCGTAGCGGGCTCTGCCCCCCTGGAGAGCCCCGCTAGGACCATTTGGGGTCTGTCACCCCCACCCCAGAGGGGTTTACACGAAGGGGACCTGACTGAAGCCCCCTCACAAGGCCCCTGCCTTGCTTAGAAAAGGAGGAAAGGGGGGCCTCAGCCAGGGGGCCTCTGTACCTCGCCAGGTGGCCCTAGAAAAATAACAAAACGGGCGTAGCTCACTCCTGGCCTGAGGAAACACTAATACTGAGGGTCCCCTGGGAGAGAGGCTACTTATAGAGGAAAAAGGTGGAGCGGGTGTTTCCTGGGAGGAGCCTATCTCTCAAGTGAGCTGTCCTAGAAGATGACTCGGGAAAAAGTGTTCTCCATGTTTATATTCCACTGACTTATTTTCTCATTTGGGCCTGAGAGCCTGTAAAGTTCATGTAAAACAAATCTGAAAAGGCATCTAAATACCTTAGTGCCAGAATAAACTAGTGCACATAAATTAAGCAATTTCTCTGCCAGTCGTTGAAGATGGAGCAAACTCCATGAACCCAGAAAAAAAATGTCGGAACCAGAGAGGGAGTGCGGGCGCACACACACACTTTTTCATTTTAATTATTTTATTATTAAAAGCTACAAAAGTAGCTCGTGTAGATTTTATAGATCACTTTTTTAATGAAAGTGCAAGTACTTTGCCTGCTGATATACTCCAAAGTTGCAGCATATCCATAAATTAAAAAGTTTCTTGGGGTTGATTTACTAAAGGCCAATATACTGTGCAATGCAAGTGCAGTTGCACTAGATCTGACTGAAAGCTCTGAATAGATTGGAAGCTCTGCGGATTTCTATCATCTAATCACGTGCAAGCAAAAATGCTGTTTCTTTTTTTTTCCCCATTTTCCTTGCATGCGATTGGATATTCTTTGCAAAGTGAAGCTTTATCTCATTTACCAAGTTCTGGAGCAACTGCACTTGCAGTACAGATTATATTTACCTTTAGTAAATCAACCCCCAAAAAAAAAAAACTTTTCAATTTACAGCTGTGCTGCAACATCAGAGTAGATCAGCAGGTGATACCTGTACCGCAAACCCTAGTTTGGGAAATGCAGGAAACAAAAACGGCTCTCCGACTCCCTCCTCCCCACTACAAAGTTTTATGCTCACATGTTCATGCTCCCTTTACTTTCCCTCTGTAAGGCCTGCTGAAAGCCATGTGTTATTGCAAAGTCTCCTCTTCCAAACGTATGGAAAATGATCATTTGTCTTTATGGTGAGGTCTTCCACGCGGGGTAAATTTATAATGGTTTTCAGTTCATACTCGCCATACATTATGAACAATGCATTCTCTTGACTTATAAAAGGACACTCTCCCCTCAAATAGTAGTTTAACATCTAGATTTGTTTATTGTAGGCTAAATGCTGGTTTCTTCAACATTTGCCACAAAGATTTGCTCTCATTACCTTTGCCACTCTGGACTGAGAAAGAAACTATGTCCCAATTATTTCATATCCAAACGCAGATTCACCCAATGTCTCCATCTGCATTTCCCAGCCAGCTTTAGAAATCCTGGTGTGTGCTACCAGTGAATAGC
Organism: Staurois parvus; assembly: GCF_062004578.1. Lineage (NCBI taxonomy): Eukaryota > Metazoa > Chordata > Amphibia > Anura > Ranidae > Staurois > Staurois parvus. The sequence goes on from NW_028318216.1 coordinate 3,006,663, forward strand.
AGCTAATGACCTGGACGTGGGCCAAACTTCAAAAGAACGGTTCCACAGATAATACTCAGAATAGAAAACACTATAATATGAAATACAGAGGGCCCATTTGCATGATACACAGTGCTGTATGTTGCAGTGCCATTAATTTTGTATGGCCCCTCAACGCAGAGCAGCTTGGGGGGAGGAAAAAAAAAAAAAAAAAAAAAAAGAAGAAGAAGGTGCAGCAGTACATGTCCATTATGATACGCATTGCAGTGCATGGGCAGTCCATTCAAAAATGAACGGGCTGCCTTATTGCAACACAAATTCACAAGCATACGAAAAACTAGGCCATACATTACGCAGTTTTCTTTCCTGCAACCATGGATTGCAGGAAATAAAACTGCTGGATTCCCCTCATCAACACATTCAGTGTTGTTGGGGGAATCCCTCCAAGGAGCTTTTGTATTGCGACAACGTGAGGTTTTCCAGACAGCAGAATACAATGATCATTGCCATCTGCTATAGACACCAGCAGTGGTCAACTGAAAAAAAACCAACAGGCTGACTGTACTTCTAATGGATCGACTGCAATACAACCAGTCTACCCCATAGATTAATTGAAATTCGGACAGTATATGCTGAACCAGCAGAATTTCAATCCATCTATGATCAGCTTAACATAGCACATCAAAAACAAACCTAAATGGGCCCCAAGTGTTGACTAAATCAACCAAGAATTCTGTGAGTTTATTCAGTAGTTAGCAACTATATTTGGATGGGGTGTAGAGTAGTATGGTATTCTCCAGAACCACTAACAGAAACAAGAGGGACGCACTTCTCCATGTTGCAAACTTCAGGAATAGATGTCTGCCAAGCTCAAAAGTATAATCCTGCTGGGAGATTAGTTGAGGCCAGGCGTATGAGCGTCAGCAGGAGGGGGAACTTCTTGACTCCAGTTCATAGGATGGTCTTCCCATGAGAAATTAAAAGAGACTACTGTATGAACCTCTCAAGAGAGGAACTACTTAACTCAAGTCTTTCCACAAAACTAAAAAGGGGACTAGTCAGTGTGTACCTCTCAAGAGAGGAACAACGTTGGTCCATCAAATCCAATAGTACAAATCCAATAGTACAGTTACCAGGATCTAGCAGTACTCACAAGGCAGGGGGAGCAGCTGTGCCCTTCTAGCTTCCTCCAAGTGCCTTCCAGTGAGACTAGGACTAGATCTTCAGACACACACACCACTATAAAAAGTCTACACACCCCTGTTAAAATGTCAGGTTTCTGTGATGTAAAATAATGAGAAAAAGGTAAATTATTTCAGAACTTTTTCCACCACTAATCTGACCTATAAACTGTACAACTCAATTGAATAAAACATTAAAAAATAAACATAAAAAACAAAAAAAACAAAAAAAACAAAAAAAAAAAAAGTGTTTGCATACGCGTGCACACCCTCTTATAACTGGGGATGTAGCTGTGTTAAGAATTAAAGAAATCACATTCAAAATCATGTTAAATAGGAGTCAGTGCACACCTGCCATCATTTAAAGTGCCTCTGATTAACCCCAAATAAAGTTCAGCTGTTATAGTAGGTCTTTCCTGATATTTTCTTAGTCGCATCCTACAGCAAAAGCCATGGTCCGCAGAGAGCTTCCAAAGCATCAGAGGGATCTCAGTGTTTAAAGATATCAGTCAGGAGAAGGGTACAAAAGAATTTCCAAGGCATTAGATATACCATGGAACACAGTGAAGACAGTCATCATCAAATGGAGAAAAATATGACACAACAGTGACATTACCAAGACTCCAAAATTGATGAAAAGACAAGAAGAAAACGGTTCTGGGAGGCTGCCAAGAGGCCTACAGCAACATTAAAGGAGCTACAGGAATATCTGGCAAGTACTGGCTGTGTGGTACATGTGACAACAATCTCCCATATTCTTCATATGTCTGGACTACGGGGTAGAGGCAAGGCGGAAGCCTTTTCTTACGGAGAAAAACCATCCAAGTCCGACTAAAATTTTGTAAAAACACATCTGAAGTCTCCCAAAAACATGTGGGAAAATGTGTTATGGTCAGATGAAGAGAAGGTCGAACTTTTTGGCCATAATTCCAAAAGATATGTTTGGCGCAAAAACAAACACTGCACATCATCAAAAGAACACCATACACACAATGAAACATGGTGGTGGCAGCATCATGCTTTGGGGCTGTTTTTATTCAGTTGGAACTGGGGCCTTAGTCAAGGTAGAGGAAATTATGAACAGTTCCAAATACCAGTCAATATTGGCACAAAACCTTCAGGCTTCTGCTAGAAAGCTGAACATCTCAGCATAACAACGACCCAAAGCATACATCCAAAACCAACAAAGGAATGGCTTCACCAGAAGATTAACGTTGGAATGGCCCAGCCAGAGCCCAGACCTGAATCCGATCCAAAACACTGTTCAACAAATTTTTATTTTTTGCCAGTTTTAAAAACAAAAGGATCCATTTCTTAATGAATTTCACATTCTAAGTTCAAATATAACAATGAAATTTGTCAATTGGCTCTAGTTTTTCTGTAAACGGAAAGTTTTCTACTATAGGCGTAATGACTACATAATGCACAATAATTATATAGATAGATGTCTTTTCACAAATATAAAGCAAGTGATATTGACTACATAACAAAGCCTAAATGGCATAATATATTGCATAGGATTACCAAGAAAAATTATAGCCATAAGCTAAGTTGAATCATTTTAATACTTAGGATTCTCACTAGTTTTGTCTTCAGTTTGTGTCGGTTTTGCTTCTCTTGGCTTTTCTCTTGTATTCGAGGAAAGGGCTATCTCTTACAACTGTCCAGCAATAGTCAGCAAGCATTGATGGGCTCCATTTACCTTGATATCTTCTTTCCATAGCTGCAATGTCTTGATGGAAGCGCTCTCCATGTTCATCACTCACTGCTCCACAGTTTGGTGGGAAAAAATCCAGATGCGAATGTAGAAAATGAATTTTTAGAGACATGTTGCAACCCAGATTTCTGTAAGTCTGGATGAGTTTTTCTACCACTTTCTTGTAGTCTGGTGTTTTATTGTTTCCAAGAAAATTTGATGTCACTGATACAAATGCTGTCCAGGCAGCCTTTTCCTTTCCACGCAACAGAGAAAAACTCATCATCATGAATAAGTTTACGAATCTGTGGCCCAACAAAGACTCCTTCATTTATTTTTGCAGCACTAAGAGCTGGAAATTTGCTAATCAGGTACTTGAAACCTGCTTTATTCTTGTCCATTGCCTTAACAAAGTTTTTCATTAATCCCAACTTGATGTGTAATGGAGGTAATAAGATCTTATTGCTGTCTACAAGTGCTGGATAGTTAACATTTTTTTCTCCAGGCTGCAATGACTGGCGTAATGGCCAGTCTCTTTTGGCATAGTGCATTTCTCTCGCACGACTGTCCCACTCACAGAGGAAGCAGCAGTACTTAGTATATCCATCTTGAAGTCCAAGTAGGATAGCAATCACCTTCAGGTCACCACAAATCGACCATTGATGTTCATCATAGTTGATGCACCTTAAAAGCTCTTTCAAGTTTTCATACGTTTCTTTCATTGAAACTGCGTAAGCAACTGGAACTGACGGCAGCTGATTGCCATTATGGAGCAAAACAGCTTTAAGACTCGCCTTTGAAGCATCAATGAACAGCCTCCACTCATCGGGATCATAGCATACGCCGATGGCTGAGATTAAACCATGAACATTGTTACATACAGCAATATCACCTTCCTGGACGAAGAATGGGATCAGATCTTTCTAAACGATGACGGTAGAAAGACGTACGAACATCACTTGCTAGGAGATTCCACTGTTTTAGTCTTGACCCCAAAAGCTCTGCCTTGTTCTTGGGAAGATCCAGGTCTCTGATAAGATCGCTCAATTCCACTTGTGTAATGAGGTGTGGTTCAGTGGGTGTGGATGGAAGAAAGTCTGGGTCATGTGAGGTTGAGGGTTGATGACTACTTGCTTCAGGTTCTTCCTCACTTGACTCAACCACGAAGGATTCTGGTGCTTTAGGAATTGGTAGCCCCTCTCCATGAGGAACTGGACGTATTGCCGATGGAATATTTGGATAGTGCACAGATAACTTTTTCTTCTTATTTAGCCCTTTTACAATTGGAGGCACCATACAAAAGTAACAATTACGAACATGATCTGTTGGCTCTCTCCAAATCATTGGCACAGCGAAAGGCATAGATGCCTTTTTTCCATTCAACCATTGCTCCAGTGCCGTCCCACAAGAATTGCAGCATATATGTGGTGCCCAGCTCTTGTCCTGGTCTCCTATCTTGCAGCCAAAATATAAGTTGTAGGCTTTCTTAATCATTCCTGTTATCCTCCTTTTTTGTGAGATAAAAGTTATTTCACCGCAGATATAGCAGAAATTATCTGCTTTATTCACACAAGTTCGAGGCATTACTGAGTAGCCTATATAAGCATAAAACGAAATGTAAAGACGCTGTCGAACTACAATCAGCTACAGATACTGCAGCTTTTATGCAGTGAAGTGATGCAATTAAAGGCTAATATTGCATCATCTCAGTATATATGCAATTTTCTATTGGTCACCAGTATCAATTGCGCAATATGCAGCTGAAGTTGCATCATAATTTTGAATGGCTTACGTCATTAGATGGGTGAATATATCATGGAAACTAGAGCCAATCAACATTTTTTAGGGTCATTTTCGTTTTCAGCACCCCAAAATTATGTAAGATTAGCTAATTTTATGCCCAAAACTTTTTACCTGTTGAACAGTGAAATCAGTGGGGTGATCTGAAGAGGGCTGTGCACAGGAGATGCCCTCGCAATCTGACAGATTTGGAGTGTTTTTGCAAGGAAGAGTGGGCAAATATTGCCAGGTCAAGATGTGCCTTGCTGATAGTCTTTTTGGGTATGAGTTTGAGTGCTGTAATAAAATCAAACAGGTGCTTCAACAAAGTATTCGTTTAAAAGGTGTGCACACTTATGCAACCATATTATTTTAGTTTTTTATTTTTACTTCCGTCCACCGAAAAGATTTCAGTTTGTTGTTCAACCAAGTTGTACAGTTTATAGGTTACATTAAAAGGCGGAAAATGTTCTGAAATGATTTGTCGTCTCATTTTTTTACATCACAGAAACTCGACATTTTAACATGGATGTGTAGACTGTTTATATCGTTTTTATCAGAATGAGAGGCCAGTGGCCTCAAAAAGAATCACCAATGACAATAATTGACTCTTTAGGGTGCTCAAGGCCAAAGATTGCTCAGCCCAAGTTGGAGAAAGGACAAAATGTGTCTCACACAGCATCTTCCAGGGGGAAACTTAAGCCCCTTTCACATGGACATTCTGATAAGGTCCGCCTGCCTGCTTTTCAGGTGGACCTGATCGGAACCTCTATTCTATGGATAGACATCCAATCCGATCCACCAAAAAGAGATAGAGGAAAATTTGTTTCCCGTCCGTCTGATCAGATGGCAGTTGAAGGGAAAAAGGACCGCCCATAGAAGACAGCAGGCTGTTTCCGTGTCTAATCTGCATAAGCAGAGCAGACACAGACCTATCATCCGCTTGCTCAGTAGGGATCAACAGAGAGATCCCCAGCTGAACAAGCGTATCCACAGACGGTCCGCTGTGTGTAAAAGGAGCCTTAAAGTGATTGTAAAGGCATTTTTCTCTCAGTAGAATTAATGTTATACTTACCAGTTCTTACCGGGGTCTATAGACACTTACAGCAAGGTATGACACCACATCCCACGGAAGTTGACTGACAGCAGCAGCCAATCACTTTAAAAAGGGCAGCAAGATACATGCACTTATCCCTTAAATAGCTAAAATTTTACCTGTTTACTAAACGAGGAAAAAAAAAAATTTATATATACATTTTTATGACAATCCTCTCTACTTCCGTTTACTTCCTGGAGGTCCTTCTTTGGGCATCCAAATTACATCTCCATGTAGAAATCTACTATTGATGGAGGTGACATGCTCAACAGCAGGATCCGCTCTCATAAGCTCCAGAAGAAGGAGAGCTCATGGGGCAGCGAGGTGACCAGCAGTGTTAATTTTGAAGTCAATTTTTGATTTAGTTTTAGTTGTAGTCTTTTGACTAGAATGCAATTGTAGTTTTAGTTGTATTTTAGTCATCTGTATTGTTTTAGTTTTAGTCGTATTTTAGTTGACTAAAATCTAATGGGTTTAGTTAAATTGTAATTCATTCATTCAAGTGGAACTTGACTATCAACATTGACCTTTTGTAATCCTTATGCTGCTAGAATTAGTAACTAGATAGGAATGTATACCATATTTACTTGTTGTAAACCATGTTATTAAAATTATTCTTCAGTTACTGCCTGGTTTCTTGCACTGGCAAATGATGTCATACATTCCAGAAGTGTTCTGGAGAGTAAGGGGGGGGGGTGGGGGTGCTCAGCTAATCACACTCTCTTGCTTGTATTCCTGAACTAAAGTCAGATGGATTCCAGAAAGTCAACGCTACATTAATCATTTGCCCTTAAGATGGCCACAACCAGAAATGCTAGGGGGTGTTTTTCAGAATGATTTCTTAGCAAAAATAAAGCATGGAGACATGAATGGATGGGGGAGTTTGCTTCGACTATTAAAAATGAATTAAACTTTATTTATTCTTTGTGGTGCTCAGATACAGTGTAGTTCCACTTTTTTACTCCAGGAGTATTTAATGAGTTTAGAAATTCTAGAGAAAAGCTTAAATAGCATATCTTGTATGATATTAAAGCATTTTGTACATGTACTACAGACACAGATTTAGCCGCTGTGATATTAAAAAAATAAATACCATATTTCGCGCTCCATAAGACGCACCTAGGTTTTTCAGGTGAAAAACAAGAAAAACAATATTTTGAACCAATGGACTGCAGACGTACTACAGGAGATGACCAGAGACTGCAAACGTACTACAGGAGATGACCAGAGACTGCAAACGTACTACAGGAGATGACCAGAGACTGCAAACGTACTACAGGAGATGACCAGAGACTGCAGACAGTACTACAGGAGATGACCAGAGACTGCAGACAGTACAGGAAAAGACCAGAGACTGCAGACAGTACAGGAAAAGACCAGAGACTGCAGACAGTACAGGAAAAGACCAGAGACTGCAGACAGTACAGGAAAAGACCAGAGACTGCAGACAGTACAGGAAAAGACCAGAGACTGCAGACAGTACAGGAAAAGACCAGAGACTGCAGACAGTACAGGAAAAGACCAGAGACTGCAGACAGTACAGGAAAAGACCAGAGACTGCAGACAGTACAGGAAAAGACCAGAGACTGCAGACAGTACAGGAAAAGACCAGAGACTGCAGACAGTACAGGAAAAGACCAGAGACTGCAGACAGTACAGGAAAAGACCAGAGACTGCAGACGGTACAGGAAAAGACCAGAGACTGCAGACGGTACAGGAAAAGACCAGAGACTGCAGACAGTACAGGAAAAGACCAGAGACTGCGGACAGTACAGGAAAAGACCAGAGACTGCGGACCTTTGGGGAGGGAGGGGAATCAGGTACCTGAAGTTGTCCTCTCTTTAGTGTGGGCATGCTGGCTTCTTCCCGCGCCAGCTTCTGTGACTGCCGGGTGCCCACTGCACATGCGCGAGAAGTGCTGTGCTTTGCAAACGGTCCGGCGACTTCTGGGACATGACAGTTTAAACTTTTTTTTTGCACTGTCCCTTTGAAAAAAATTTTAATTGCTTTTATTTAGGCTAAAATAGCTTTTATTTCAATAGAATGGCGCCCGAGAGCTCTATATAAAGTCATTGGAAGTAGTGGTGTCCAATCATATCCAACACAACAAACACTTTACTCCTGCTCTAGGAAAGGACTCAGTAGACCCAATAGGAATGTTCTGGAATATGCACTGCTTGCTGCCCTCAA